>NC_060270.1:100823385-101123385 GCF_021613505.1 Equus quagga | reverse complement strand
TCTGGAGCAACAAGGAAGTTGCAATACTGATGACACAACAGTAGTGTTCACCTCTGCGTGTGATATTTTGTATTATTATTGGAATGGGATTTTAGAAAATATAAGTTTCCTTTGTGTGTGAATTGGGGAAGGTGGAGAAGAATCTGCTATTTCTCTGAATACTGTTTTGACCCAAGGCTGGACCTTGAAAAGGCCAAAACATTAACAGTAGTACTTCTGTTCACTGAAGAGTTCTGTTACATGAAGATAAAATGGTTTTTTTGTAAGTTGTTTTATTGTATTTTGTGTTGACTTAAATAAACATGGTAATTTAAACAATGAACCTTAGATGGATGATAATTCCTTTTATGCACTTAGTACAAAACCCTCTTCTTGGATTTCCGGATCCCTGTGTGACCTGCTCTGACCGCCTTACTGATCTCAGTCTGGGTCCAAGGAGAAGAGCAGAAAGAGGCAGCCACCAAAGGCGGCAGAGAGCCAGGAATGGACGGAAATTTGCTGCATGGTTACAATACCCACAACACGAGGCCTTTTAAAACAGGACTGACATTACCCACATTTTGTAAAATCAGGGTTAGTGTTATGGGCTGAATTGTGGTCCCCACCCTAAAATTCATGTACTGAATTCCTCATCCCCAGCACTTCAGAACATGACTGCATTTGGAGGTGAGGTCTTTAAAGAGGTAGGTAAGTTAAAATGAGGTCATTAGGTTGGGCCCTAATCCAATATGATTGTTGTTCTTATAAGAAGAGATTAGGACACAGACATGCACAAAGGGAAAACCAAGTGAAGCCACAGGGAGAAGACAGTCATCTACAAACCAAAGAGAGATGCCTCAGGAGAAACCAAACCTGCCAACACGTTAATCTAGGCCTTCTAGCCTCCAGAACTGTGAGCAAACAAATTTCTGCTGTTTAAGCCCTGCAGTCTTTGGTACTTTGTTGTGGCAACCCTAGCAAACTAATATAGTCAGGCAGGGCTAGTTTTCTGGGCATCCGTTTGCTAGATTCCATGGTGCCATGCTCATTTTCCAAATCAGGAAAATTAAGCAGAGAGAGACTAAATGCTCACGAAAGGAGTCAGCCTAAAAAAATTCCTTTTCTTAGAAAGGCTCTTTCCTTACAAAAGGACACGGAAAGTCAGATATCTGATTACAAGCCAGATGTCTGGAAATCCTGAAACTGCTCCGATTCTGAGCAGCACCGAGAAAGTCCCTTTTCTCCTTTAACTTTCCACCTGTAAGAGGGTGGCAATGCCTGTCTCTTCTAGCACCTATAACAATCCTTGACACATAATAAGGGCTCAATAAACTCATTCAATTAGTATTTTTGAATACCCAGCATGTGCCAAACACTGTTCTTATGATTATGGATATAACAATGAACAAAATAAGCAGTTCCTGTGCTCTCAAGTAGGGGAGAAGATAATAAATAAATATACAATATCAGGGTGCTGGATCCATTTATGCACATCCCAGATCCACTGGGCTCACTTATCCCCCAGGTCTAAGCTGGGAGTCACCCTGACACCAACTCACATGGTCCCAACTCACATGTAAAGCCCCAGCTTCCACCAAACTCCCCAGGGGTCGAGGACTACGGCAAGTCCTGTGCCCAAGTCAGAGCAGCAACTGGATCTGGGTAATAAAGAAGATAGAAATTTTAAGAGAAGAATGCAAGGCTAAGTTGATCTGAACAGTAAGGCATTGAGCCAATGAGGGATAAGGAAAGAAAGAACTTACTTTGCTGGGCTCGGGGGCGAGCCAGGAAAGTTTGGGAAGAGGGGGGAAAAAGTCTTGGGGGTAGTAACTATGTATGGGCAATATTGAGAATGAGATACATGGGGGTGCGGGTGGTTGGTAGCTCATTTTAAAGGTACTCATCCTTTTGAGCCGGCTGTTCCTCTAAGGCAGCCTGCAGGGCTTCAAGGTGAGGGAAAAGGCCAAGCTCCGTGGGGGTTTCAGCTGAGAGTGCACGTGGTGGATTTTATCTGGCTCAGGTTTCCCCTTTAAGACTCCTCAACACCAGAAATAATCAAGCCTTGCAATACTCCTGCGAATCCCCCAAATGGCAGCCCCCAAATCCTCCCAGAGCAACCCAGAGTCCTCTGATCTGCTTTCTCCTTCACTCTCCACACCCATCCCTCCCGGTACTTCTTGAAGGGACTAGAGAAGCAATCCCACCAATAGTATTCTTTAGCTACAGGAGGAAGTTCACCTCCCAAAAGAGTAAATTTATTTAAATATTGATGATTCATACCATTTTGTATCATCCTCATTTTATGGGAATCTAAATGGAAAAAAAATTCTTTATTCAGAGAGAATGAGAAAGAGGGATTGAATAAATTTGAATGAATTTTTCCTTCTGTTAAATTTCATCACACTGCAACAGACTCAAGTCAACACAGCTCAACAGCAAGGAAACTTAAGCGTTCGGGGCTTTACAGTAGTTCTTTTAATAGGTCGGTTGGGTTAGGATGCTCTAGTACTAAATGAGTGGTGTTCTGGATGAGGTTTCTGCAGCCAGGAGGGTGGGTGCACAACTTGGGCCAGGACACTTATTCCTTTGGGCTGTGGACCACAGGGGGTTAAATACTGCCCCTGTGCCTTGGAGACATCCAAATGTGAATCACCCTAGGCTGAGTGAAGGGTCAAAAGCTTGATCTTCTCTCCCACTTGGTGCACAACCAGCAAGGAAAGAGCAGCATGAACACCCTAGAAGTTTTCCATCCCATAAACTTGCCCTGGAGCTAGACCCTAGAAGAGACCGGGCACTGGAAAGCACAGATTTGACCCCCACACACTCTTGGGTGTCATTAACAACCTGAAGACTTTACGAATACCACAGAGGTTCCAGTGCAGTTTGAAACTTCGATCTGACATTTGCAACTTCTAGGTAGATGTCTTATGAGGAAACTTACTGCTCAAAGAGTATATGCGTTTTCAGCCTGAAATGTATTTATATTCATGGTCCTTGCATAGCAGCCAATCCTGTTCCAGGGTGACACTGAAAGATAGTGCATCATGAAACTCTGCTGTTTGGCAATAACTGGGTAAAAGTTACTATGTGACTTTTTTTCATCCTGTTGGTTTTGCTATACCTAATGTAGGTATGTGTTTTTCTATATTTACATACATGCACACATATATATTTCTTCTTTATTTTAATAGATGTATATTACTAGATTTATTTGTATTTATTACTTATTATTTATATCTACTGCTATATAATAGATGTATCGTACTTGATACACCATTATTTTATATATTTATATTTATTTTTTAAGATTGGCACCTGAGCTAACATCTGTCATCTGTTGCCAATCTTCTCCTTCTTCTCCCAAGCTCCCAGTACATAGTTGTATACTCCAGGTGCAGGTCCCTCTAGTTGTGCCATGCAGGATACTGCCTCAGCATGGCTTGACGAGCCATACGCAGTCTGCACCCAGGATCCAAACTGGGAAACCCTGGGCTGTGGAAGCCGAAGGGGCGAACCCAACCACTGGGCCATGTTGCCAGCCCCGATACATTATTATTTTAATAGATGTATCTATTGTTTCTTTCTTATTTTAGTAGATGTATCTTACTAGCATTAAATAGCTTGCATTGCTAATAGAAATAGTTAACACCTAGTGTTCCAAGAGCTTTGTATATGCCAACTCGTTCAGAGCTCACAATCATCCTATAGGATGGTATTCTCAGTATCTCCTATTTCCAGATGAGGAAACTGAGGCACAAAGGCGTTAAGTAACTTGCCCAGGTCACACACCTAGCAAGCTTTGAAGCCAGGATGTGAACCCAAGCACTCTGGATCCAAATCCATGCTCTTAACCACTATGTTATAATGTCTTATAAATCCCAGTTAAAGACATGATAATGACAAAAGCCACCATTTATTGATTATCTACCATAATCAGTATTATGTTAAGCGTTTTATGTATCTTATTGTATTTAGTTCCCGAGAGGCTTATATTGTTTTCTCCACTTGACTAAGGGAAACTGGGGCTCAGAAAGTTGAGGGACTTACCCACAGTTACCAGGTTTATAAATGTCAAGAGCGGGGTTTGGACCTGAGCACATCTGTCTCCAAAGCCCTCTGTCTTAAACACTGTGCTATACGAGAGTCTCTGCCGGTGCTCACTTTTGCCCTCTGTGCTACCACCAACATGCCCCTGGTAGGATGTAGCTTCGAGTTGCTTTCCCAGGTATAATACTGGATTTGCACTGAGCCATGTAGGCTTAACTGCAGGGAGATGATGAAATCTAGCTATAAAATAAAGGCCCTTTCAGGAGGTTGGGCTCTAACCAAAATATCAGTGAGCCTGAGAATCAGTGTGGGACATGTCCAGCTCAGTTCTCCTTCTATCGCTCTGCCTGTCACGCTTTAAGCCAGATGCCTCAGAGGACTGCCACTGTGCACACATGTGTGAAGTTCAACATCATGTGTTCTCAGGGGAGGTTTAGAGTGTTTTGGAGATAGGGGTCTTAGCATGTCAAGGAACCTTTTCTCAGCGGCAAGGACTTCCACATCCACAGTGGCATTTTCTGGAAATGCTGCTGTTTTATGCTAAATGGGTGGACTTGGTTGCCTGACAGGTGAGACTCCCTCTTTCTACCATGTCGTTGTTGAGTGCACACACTGCTGTCCTCATTGCTCCCCCATTCCCTTCGGGCCTGGTACCAGCAGAAGCAAGCACCTGCCGGCCTTCATTCAGAGCACCAGAGGGGCCCCCCCTGCTTGACAAGAGAGAGAACCTGGATGAAAAGAGGACAAATGCCTCCCTTTCCTGGGTGACTAATTAGAAGGGAAAGACCGGGGTGGGGTCGGGGGTGATGGTGATGGCAAATGTAGCCAGAACATGATAATGACTGTGACACGAAAGGCTCTCCAATAATTCTGTAATTCTGAAGCCCTCATCTTTTTTTTTCCAAACAAACTAGTGAAGATACAAATTGTGATTAGTCTTTTTAAAATTAAAGATGGTGATTACCATTTACTTAAAAATTTTTTTAAAGTTCTCCTTACGCTGCATTGTATAAAGTACCCCAAATTCAAGTTGTAATCCTCTTTATGAAATGTCTTACAAAAAATATTTTAATGCTACTAATAAACTTAACAGTAGTGCCCTGATTTTTCCCTTTGATTAATAACTATTTTGTTTCATACTTTCCTTTTTAAACAAAAACTGTGTCTCTTTTATTTGTTTATTCATCTCCTTCTATAACAAATGACTATATTCTACTACATTCTCTACAGAATACTATTAGTTTTATAAACACTGCAGTGGGGTAATGAAAATTTAAATTAAGTAGACTCACTGTTAAATGTATTTTGCATAGTTTTAGTATATTAAAAGTTTATTTCATTGATTTCAAGAAGTGTCAGATTTTGGAAACCTTTTTACTAAGAAGATGGAAATGGAAAAGAAAAATATAAATAAAAGGAGATTGGAAACACTAAGCATAATAAAAGATTTGAATTGTTATAGAGGCAAAAAAAACTATATATAGTGTTTTCCTCTGAGACTTTCTTGGTCATGTTCAGTCATTGTCTGATTTAATCAAACCTGATATTCATCTTAAGAGATAGCCAACCCATACTTTAATAAAATTCTATGATTCATCCAAAAACCTGAAAATGGTTTCAGTTCCAGATGGACACAGGAAAGCACACATTGTAATTTTTACGCATAGTTGCAGAGCAACTTTCTCAGCACACAAAGTTACCATTTAATATCTTAGGCTTAGATTTAGGCAGTAACAGGATGTGAATATTTAATTGTCTTCACTTCAGGTACTGAGAAGTTCACAAGGAAGAGATAACAATCTGATAGATAATCCTGTCCTCAAAGTGGTTCTGTTATATCACTATTGTCTATATTCCCGCCTATTTCCTGGGGTTGTTGTGGGAATAAAAGGAAGTTATATATTAAAGTATTTGACATATACACTCAATAAGTGTTCAGTAATTGGTAGTGTATTGATGAACTGAGTGCCTCCAATAATCCCTGTCTGTGAAAAAGAGCAGAGTATCCAAGGCTGGGTTCTAGGTATGACTGGAGAACTGGGGAAAGGAGGAGGTAAAACTGAAGACAAATTTCAAGGAAGAACCTTGAAGAACATGGGAAAGAATAACATAGAAAAGTCTCTGATATCGTGACTTAGATAACTCAGAACAAGCGTCAAATTGTAGGAGGAGAATGCTAGCTCTGGGTAAAAGTGGTGACAGCTTCTTAAACCAGTTCTTCAAAGAATTTGTATAAACTGAAGTCTGACCCACTAAACTCTTGGGGCCCAAGCAATTCTATTGTGGAACTCTTTAGAAAAGAGTGGAACCCAGGAGACGGGAGCTGCTTCCAAATGGCGACATAAAGATGGGCTCTGTTGGTTCAGAGGCAGAGCACCATGCTGTGGTGTGGAGGTGAGCCGCAGCAGGGGAGCAGGTCCCTGCCTGGGCTACAGGGTGAGCAGAAGCCTAGAGATGGGCAGCAGAAGAGAATGCAGGGTGGCGGAGCCTCAGGTGGGGCCTGGAGGCAGGTAGGTGCTCAGCTCAGGCAGTGGAGTGTGGAGCAGTGTTCTGGGCCTGGGCGTGGTGCTGGGGAGGCAGCTGCCTAAAGGAGCACGGACAAGTCGCCATGGGTCATGTGAGGTGCCTGCCCCCTGAGGATCCCCAGATACCAGAGGTGAGAGTGAACCTTAGAAGAGGTCCCTTAAATCTTCTGGGTACCATGGTGAGAAATATAGACAACAAAATTCGGGGCTGAATGTTAAAAAGACTGCATTCATACTCACTAGGTACCAACACTTGGAAAGGTTTGGGATTCAAAGAACAGACATATTTGATACAGAGGTAGACAGAGGAAAAACAATTTAAAGCAACATTTCTCAAATTAGCATTTGCATACCCTTAGAGGTCATTGCTCAGTTTTAAGAATAATTTCACAATAATAGATCTTACTCAGTCTTTCCCGTAGCCAGTCCTCCCAGAGGGATAGCCCAGAAAACGAATCGCAGGCTTTTCTGAGAAATAGGAAGGCGCTGGGAAAATTGAGGGGAAGGAGTTGAGGAATAATGTAGGTTGACGAACAATGTAAACCATGAGGACCTACAGGCAAAATTAAGGACACTGATGGAAATAACAAGGCCACAACTACCTATGATAAAGAACCAACACAAGTGACAGATTTCAGATTTCATTTTTTAAGAAACTCAAGCTAACAAGCCAGGACCAGTTCAGACTTGGGTTTGGACTCTCTTGAAAATAATTGCTCTTACTAACAAATAGGAATTTGCCTGAATAGAAAGCGCAAGTTAAAACACAGGAAGATCTAGTGAAAAGAGAGGCACAGGTTTTCTATAGCTCACATAGGTGAGTCACAAAACTCTCTCAGGGAATACAATTAAAAGCAGAGGACCAGGGAAAAATCCAGAAGGCAGAGTATTCCATCACACTGGAGAGAGTGGGATGGTATAGAAAGTATGGCCATGCAGGCTGGGTGGTGTGGTTTAAGCACAGCACACTTTTATCCAGCCTACAGAGGCACTGTGTGCCGTCCCCAGAGCTGGAAGTTAAATTTCTCTGGAAATGAAACTAGTAAAAACCAGTGTGAATGGAGGTGATTAACCCCTTGTAGAAATAACCCAAGAGATCATCCTTGACTAAGTGATTCAGGAAGACTTGGATATCCACAAATGGAAGAAAGACTAGAATATAGCTGGAATGTGATTTCTGGAAGAAACCCACAAGACAGTTGACGGTATTTTCTACTATATGGTCTGAGGAAAGACAATGCTAATGGTGGACAAATGGTCCTCATGGAGCCTAGGAAGAAAAAGGTGACGGGAAGACTTGATCAGTGTTTTTTCTGCACTGCCTAAGATGAACAGGAAGCTTCCAACACAGGCACGCTCTGGTCTGGAAAGGATCAGCTGCTGGAGTGCAAGGACCATTCCCCAGGGTTCTCAGCATGCAGCCCGGTCTCCTTCAAATATCACTTCTGTGAAATTGGATTAAAACCTGATATCTCAATATTAAAATCATTTATAATATGAGAGTGTGGGTCTGAGTGTTCTCCTGTAAATAAACCATAGACATTTTCGCCCAGAGACTTCAGTGTCATGCTTCTAAGATTTTACATCTAATTTGCCAGCTCAGATTTGATTTGTTTGTTCATTTTTTTAAAGTTCAGTCATTGGTTCTGAAATGTGTTCTAGGTGAGTGTGAAACACATCCATCTACTAACGCCATACACACACACACACACAACCACTCCTTGGGAAAAACCAAGCAGAGTCATAGCCATTGGAAAAAAGTGTCGTAGTACAGATTTCTAGAGTTCCTTATCCTAGTCTTTATTTCCTGCCTCCTCTCCTTCCTCATGGAAAGCCAGTTGAGAAGTCAAATTCAATGTGAGAAAAAATATCTCTAAAAAATGGATGAGATTTCTGCTTCTGAAAAAGATGGAGTAAGAGGGGCCAGGTTTACCCTCCCACCTGTAACAACAACAACAACAAACAAACAAAATATATGAAACAATGGACATCAGGCACTGAAGGACAGTGATCCCCGAGAGACAGGAAACAAACAAAGTGGGTCCTACGGTGGTCCCAGCTCACTGAATTGACATTTGTAGAACACTCTACCCAACAAGAGCAGGAGACATGATTTTTTTAAGCACACATGAAGCATTTAGCAAAACAGACCATATTCCATGCCATTAAACAAATCTCAATAAATTTAAAAAGACTCAAGTCATACAAAAAGGACAAGTTATATGTTCTTTGACCATAATGGAATTTTAGCAAAAAGATATCTAGATAATCCCCAAATATTTGAAAACTAAATAACACATTTCTAAGTAACCCATGGATCAAAGAAGAACTCAAAATGAAAATTAGCAATAATTTTGAACTAAATGAAACCACAATATATCAGAATATGTGGGATACCACCAAAGCAGTGCTGAGGGCGAATTTATAGCAATAAATGCCTATATCAGAAACCAAGAAAGGTCTTACATCGATGACCTCAGCTTCCACTTTAAGAAACCAGAAAAAGAAAAGAAAAGAAAACCCAAGTAAGCAGAAGAAAGGGACTAATAAAGGTCAAAGTGGAAACCATGAAATAGAAAACAGGAAAGCAATAGAGAAAATCAATGACACCGAAAGCTTCTTTAAGATAAATAAACTTGATAAACCCTTAGCCAGACCGACCAGAAAAAGAAAAAGAGAAAACACAAGTTATCAACCAGGAATGAGACAGGTGACATCACTATAGATTCTACATATATTAAATGGATAAATAAGGGAATATTACGAACAATTTTATGCCTATAAATTTGAAAGCTTCCATGGCGTGGACAAATTCCTTGAAAGACAAGAACTACAAAGTTTGTTCAAGAAAAAACAGATAACTTGAATTGCCCATATTTGCAAAAGAAATTGAAATTATAGTTAAAAATCTTCTCACAAAAAAATTCCAGGCCCCGATAGCTTCACAGATGAATTCTATTAAATGCTTAAGGAAGAAAGAATACCTATCAATTCTACACAAACTCTTCCAGGAAATTGAATAGAAGGGAATCTTTCCCAATGTATTCTTTGAGGCCAGCATTAATCTGATACCAAAACGAGACAAAACATTACAAGAAAAGAAAACTAAAGACCAATGTCCCTCATAAACATAGATGAAAAATTCTAAACAAAATGTTAGCAAATTGAATCCAACAATACATAAGGAAATATATCCTGACTAAATGGAGTTTATTAACATGTAGAAAAATGAACCTCACAGCATAAACAAATATCAACTCAAAATGGACCAGAGACCTAAAAATAAACATTTAAGATATAAAGCATTTAGAAGAAAACATAGAACATCATTATAATCATGGGTTAGAAAAAGATTACTAGGGGCCGGCCCCATGGCTGAGTGGTTAAGTTTGTTCACTCCACTTCAGCGGCCCAGGGTTTTGCCGGTTCGGATCCTGGGCACAGACATGGCACCGCTCATCAGGTCATGTTGAGGTGGCGTCCCATATAGCACAACCAGAGGCACTCACAACTAGAACATGCAACTATGTACTGGGGACTGTGGGGAGAAGACGAAGAAGGGAAAAAAAAGCTTGGCAAGAGATGTTAGTGGGGGTGCCAATCATTTAAAAAAAAGAAAGAAAAAGAAAAAGATTCCTAGATTCCAAAAGCGTGATCCATAAAAAAACAAATTGATTAAGTGGACTTCAGCAAAATCAAAAACTTCTGCTCTTCAAAAGACAATATTAAGGCAATGAAAAAATAAGCTACAGACTGGGAGAAAACATGTGCAAATTATATACTTGATAAAGAACTTGTATCCAGAACATATAAAGAATTCTCTAAACTCAGTAATAAGAACACAATAAAGAAAAAGTAGCAAGCAAAAGATTTGAACAGATACTCCACCAAAGAAGATATATTGATATCAAATAGGAACATGAAAAGATTTTCAACATCATTAGTCATTAGAGAAATGTAAATTTATTTATTTATTTTATTGAGGTATAACTGACAAAATTATATCTATTTAAAGTATACAATGCGATAATTTGATATATGTGTACATTATGAAATGATTACCATAATCAAGTTAATTAATATACCCATCACCTCACATAGTTACCTTTTTTTTTTTGGTGAGACCATTTAAGATCTACTCTCTTAGCAAATTTCAAGTATACAAAACATAAACTTATTAACTATAGTCACCATGCTGTATGAGAAATGCAAATTTAAACCACAATGAAATACCGCTGTACTCCTATTAGACTGGCTAAAATTTAAAAGACTGACCATACTAAGTGCTGGTGAGTATATTTGTTTCCTAGGCTCCCATAACAA
Organism: Equus quagga; assembly: GCF_021613505.1. Taxonomy (NCBI): domain Eukaryota; kingdom Metazoa; phylum Chordata; class Mammalia; order Perissodactyla; family Equidae; genus Equus; species Equus quagga. The sequence goes on along the minus strand of NC_060270.1, from coordinate 101,112,511 downwards.
AGTACTTCAAATTAGGTGGCTTAAACAACAGAAATGTATTGTCTCACAATTCTGAGGCTAGAAGCCCAAAATCAAAGTGTCAGAGGGTTAGCCCCTTCTGAGGGCTGTGAGGGAAGGATCTGTTCCATGCTTCTCCCCTAGCTTCTGCTGGTTTGCTGGCAATCTTGGACATTTCTTAGCTCTTGGATGCATCACCTCAATCTCTGCCTCCATCTTCACATGGTATTTTGCCTGTGTGCATGTCTGTCTCTGTGTCCAAATATCATGGTGACCTCATCTTAACTTGATCATCTGTAAAGAACTTATTTCCAAATAAGGTCACATTCACCAGTACTGAGGATTAGGACTTTAACATCTTTGGGAGGATACAATTCGACCCATACCAGTGAGCATATGGAGGAACTGGAACTCCCACATACTCCTGGTGGGAAGGTACAACCACTTGGAAAACAAGTCGGTAGTTTCTTAAAAAGTTAAATGTGTAACTACTATGTCATCCAGTTATTCTGCTTGTAGTTATTTACTCAAGAAAAATGAAAGGATACGTCCATACAAGAATTTGTACATGACTGTTCATAGCAACTTTATTTATAAGAGTACAAAACTGGAAACAATGCAAATATCTATCAATAGGTAAACAGATAAACTGCAGTATATCCAGAAAATGGAATGGAATATTACTCAGCAATAAAAATAATTGAACTATTAATGCATACAACAACATGGCTGTATTTCAAAATAATTAAACTAAGTGAAATAAACCAGACCAAAAAAAAAAAGAGTTTACAAATGATTGCACTTATATATAATTCTGGAGAGTCCTAACTAATCTCTGGTGACAGAAAGCAGACCAATAGTTGACTGCAGCCTGGGATGGAGAGGAATGGGAGAGAGCGCTTATAAAGGAACACAGTGAAATTTGTAAGGATGATGGATGTGTTCACTATCTTGATTATGATAATAGTTTCATGGGTGCATAGAAATGTCAAAAATTCTAAATAGTACATTTTAAATTTGTGCAGTTTATTGTTTATCAATTTTATCTCAATAAAACTACAACAAAGGCCTTTTATAATTTTCTAATTTACTGGACTCACTAGGAATACATTAAAAATGTTATTTAACCCATCAATCTTAGTTTAAAAGGCTGAGCTTTTCAGGCTTATGTTAATAAATTGCTTTTTTCTACTAAGAAAATGAAAATAAAGCCATTACACAGAAACAAAACTATATGTTGATTTATGAACATAATGCAGGAAAAATTAAGTTATATTCATGGATTCCTGGTCATCTAGCTATCCATATCTTCTCCTTTTATAAAATCCATATACTTGACACCACTATGATTCCTGTTTTAACCTAGAAAAATTATTAAGCTATGGAAAAGCTAAGTAGCCCGCCTTGAATGATTCCTAGGAGAACTAGCAATATAAAACAGGTTTGCCGATTTCTTAGTGCTCTATTCGCTTAGCTTTGCAGACCTTCTCAGAAAGCTACATTAAACTTCAATATTTAACCAGTTTAACCTAAGAAGGGCATGTGAACACCTCGGTCTGCAAGTTTCTTTTCATTGCCCCATGACTATCTCATGTCCAACCCCCAAATTTCCTCTACCCTGAGCTTTAGCATTTCGATTTGGCTTAGAAATCAAACTTGACAAAGTCTCCTATCCTCCAAGCATGCACAATAAGACAAGAATAAAGACAACAGAGGCTCTTTGTCGCTGATCCATCAGCATCGTTTTCCTCCCCTCAAAATGGCTGTGGCTATCCTTCTGGGGGCCCTGCTTGTGCCTGGCATTTGGCTCACATTGTTTCTCATCTTACGATAATCCTATAAGGTAGGTTGTTATTATCCTGCGTACACAGATTGTGTAATTTGACCAAAGTAACACAGCTAAGAAATAATGGAGGAAGGACTTTAACCCATCGGTTCTACCCTGCTCTCTATCTGCCTTCTCCTTCTCCTCTTACCTACTCCTCCAAGATGTGAACCCACCCACAAACACTGCCTGGATTTATGGTGGGAGTCTTTGCATGAAATCAAAAGGTGCGGCAACCCCTCTGCTCTGTTACTGTTTTTATTTAAAAGGAGCATTAGTGATTACCCAAACTATCTTGTACACTTTTCTGAATATTAAATCGAATAGAATATCTAAATTACTAGAAAATCATTAATAGATGTTAAAATAAATATTGATCTCTCCCCAGCCTTTCCCCTTAAGTTCTAGGAAAGTTATAGTCCACGGGGTGACAACCAGAGATGCGAGGCCTGAGAAGACTCTTCAGGAGCTCTGGTTCCCCAGTGGGGGCCCCCAGAGTCAGGCAGCAACATTCTCCTGTGACAGCCATGTCAAGTCTGCTGCGGCTTCCCACACCTGTGCCTCTCTCCTTTGTATTAACAACACAGCCAACTGGAAATTTTACTTTTAAAACCAGCCTCGTCTCCCTGAACTGACAGGTTTATTGTAGATTCCACTTCCTTTTCGTGCGCCAGACATTACCTCCTGCTCTCATCTTTTCAGAACCCAACGTGGATTCTGAGCACAGACCCAGAAGTTCTCCACCATAGCTGCACATTACAACTACCTTGGGAGCTTTAAAAAAATACTGATGCCAGGGTCCCACCCCAGACCACTTGAATCAGAATCTCTGGGGATGATGGTCCGTGCATTGGTGGTTTTTAAGAGCTCTCTGGGTGACTCTGACCACAGTGAGGGCTGAGCACTACTGGGCCAGCCAGCTTTCAGAAAACATGTGCTGATGGTGGACTTTCTGTCGCAGGGTGGTTCTCTTTCTTCCACAAATGTGTGCCCCTTTGCCTGCTTCCTCTGCACATCTCCAACAAAGTTACATCAAAGCGGGCCGAAGGAAAGCATGTGCATTCAGAAATTAGGCTATGCACGGACAGGAGCAAATTTTAGACACCCTGTGCACACCCAACCAAAACAGAGGCTCAACTGAAACCTCCGAATGAGTAGAACATTCTTTCTGGCTAAATACCACACACTGGGAAAGCCATTAATTGAATTAAATTGATATAAATTGCTGCCTGGACTAAGGTGAAAAAGTAGTTCATTAACTCAGTACTGAAATTGGCCCTTAGCCCAATGAATTTTCACTTCTTTTCACCCCTCCATACTTCAGCCACCATGGGTGTTATTAGTTAAAATATCATGGTACTGCTAAATCACAACATGAAATAATATTTTGAACACATCCAGAAGTGTTTAATAAATGGCTGGAGGAAAGCTGCTAAAAATACATATTAAACAGGTTAGAAAACTCATGTCTTACATAAACTAATATTCTCTTTTATCTACGGTAGTTTCCTCTTAATGAGATAGCTTATTACGTAAAGTTAATGGGTAGCTCAGGGTAAAGCTTCAACAATAAATCACTTAAACTCTCTCAGTGTCCTCCTCAGTCTATGATGACTGTAGTAATGCCTACCTTGTGGTGTAACTCCTGTGAGTATTATCTAATCATGGTTACATTTCATGAGCACTCACTATTTGCCAGGTTATGGGTACTTTCCATGTTATGGGCTGGACACTCTTATTATTCCATTTTATAGAAAGGAACCTGAGGCTGGGCGAGGTACAATGACTTGGTGCATGAACTTAACCACTACCCCACCGGACCAGCCCCCTAAATATTTTTTATTTAAAGTAATAACAATTAATAATAAAAACTACTTTTGCTGAGTGTTTACTCTGTCAGTCACTGTTCTAAGCACTTTTCATATAGTAATTTATTTAATCTCCACAAGAAGCCAATGAAATGGCACTATTGTTATTCCAGTTCTGCAGATGAGGCAACTAAGGCACATGGAGGTCAAGTGACTTGCCCTAGTCAAACAGCTAGTGAGTGACAAAGCCAGGATCTGAAACTGACCCGCTGGCCCCAGAGCCCTGTCTGCCAACCTCCGCTTGTCCATCTGTGACCCTGGAGCCGAGTCCTGTGAGATGCCACCACCATCATCAATCCCTCTCAGCGTTGTCTTCAACTCCCTGTACACAATATCCTGATTGCATAACATCAATCTGGATGAAGCCCAGTACCCACCTTCTCCCTGCATGTACCTCGGCTGCTGAGCATCATTAAGGAAAAACATGATTCACTATAAATTCATGGTCCCTGACCGCATCTGGGCCCCTGGTTATGCCCAGATTGCCAGTTACATTTCTCTAGCAGCTCTCTCTGTGGACATCAGGGCCACTCTTACCTCCTCTCCCCAACTCCAGCTCTCCCCTTGTTCTCAGTAGATGCACTCCCCTGCTCCTTCGCTGAGAAACTAGAACCTAGTAGATAAGAGAACTCTCAACTCTACCTTTACAGACTTACCTGTGTCCACAGCCATTATTTCCTTCATTCCTGCTATAATGGGAGGAATAACCTTCTTTTCCAAAGTGAATCCTTTTACTTTTTGTTCTGGAAACTTCTGCCTTCTCAGGGATCTCACTTTGACTTTTCCAACAGTAAGTATCTTTGACTTCTCCCTCTCTGCTGGATTCTTCCCATCAGCATTCAAGCATGCTCAAGTCTCTCATCTAAAAGATTGCATAATGAGTGGCCGGCCCAGTGGCACAGCAATTAAGTGCGCACGTTCTGCTTCGGCAGCCAGGGGTTTGCCAGTTCAGATCCTGGATGCGAACATGGCGCTGCTTGGCAAGCCATGCTGTGATAGGCATCCCACATATAAAGTAGAGGAATATGAGCTCAGGGCCAGTCTTCCTCAGTAAGAAGAGGAGGATTGGCAGCAGATGTTAGCTCAGGGCTAATCTTCCTCAAAAAAAAAAAAAAATCGCATAATGATAACAACAACAACATTTGCCCTCATCCCCAACCATAAACCCACAGCCTGTGCAGCTATTTTTCCTTTTCCCCACAACCACAAACTGCTTTAAAGAGTTGTCTACTTTTGGTATCTCTGTTCCTAGTCATCCTCAAACCACCAATGTTGAGTGTCTTCTGCCCTCAACTATTAGGAACACTCTCCCCAAGTTTATAACTTACCTCTGCGTCCCTAAATACAGTGTACGTTTCTGTTCTTAAATCCTTGACCTTTCCAGAGCATCTGAAGCTGCTGATGGTTCTCTCCTTGAAACACTCCTCCTCAGCTTCTAGACACCTTACTCCCTCTCAGTCTGCTTCCCTAGCTGGCCCGTAAATGTGGTTGTCCCCTACGATTCTTTTCAGGCCTCTCTTCTCTCAACCTACAAAAATCACATCTACTCCCATGGCTTTAATTATTAACCACAGATAACCTCCAAATCTATGCTCCCATCCTGTTTCTGACTTTGATACCCATGCATGCAACTGCCCCCAAGACATTTCCACCTAAGTGTTTCATAAGCCTCTCAACATATTGCAAACTAAAGTCCTACACCCCCCCCCCCACCCCAAACTAGTTTCTCAGTGGATGGAACCACTAGATTGGCCATGCCAGAAAGGGGACATCATTCCTGACAACTCCTCTTTCTCCTCAACACACCTGGTCAAATACTAAGTCTTGATGAGCCTTCCTCTTAAATATCTCACAAGGTATGTTCAGGTCTCCTAATCCTCACTGTCTGCCTTCTAGTCCAGACAAGGGCCATCTCTTTATCCAGACTCCTGCAGCAGCCTCCTAACCATTATGAATAGCTCACCTTCAATCCATTCTTGATACTAGAGCAGGAATGTTCTCTCTAAAATGTAACACATAAATCTTGTCACAATAAAACTCCTTAATGGCTTCCTGTTGGCTTTAGCATAAAGATTTTTAACACGATTTGGGAGCCCTAGCTTTCCTGTTGAGCCTCAGTGCTTCCAGAACCTCCCACCTCAATATCCAATCTCTCTACTACAAGAGTTTCTCAAGTACCTTCTGTCCACTCTTGCCTCTATTCCCTCTGTCTGGAACATTTGTGGATTCCCTCTTGAGTCAGCTAAGTCTCTCTCCTCCCACTAGCCCCGCATTCCCATTCCCATTCCCATTTCCAGGCAACCACTAATCTGCTTTTTGTCACCACAGATTAGTCTACATTTTCCAGAATTTAATATAAATGGAATCATAAAGTATGTACTCTTTTTCTGTCTAGCTTCTTTCATTCAACGTAATTATTTCAAGACGCAGCCATGTTGTTGCATGCATCAATAGTTCATTGCTTTTTATTGCTGAGTAGCATTCCATTGTTTGGATATACCTAAACGTATTTATGCATTCATCCCTTAATGGGCAACTGAATTGTTTCCAGTTTTTTGCTATTACAAGTAAAGCTCCTTCGAATATTCATGTGCAAATCTTATATGGACATATGCTTTCATTTTTCTTGGGTAAATACCTAGGAGTGGAATGGCTGAATCATACAGTCATTGTACTGGATTGAATAGTGTCCCCCAAAATTCACGTCCACCTGGAAGCTCAGAATGTGACTGTATTTGGAAATAGGATCTTTTTAGATGTAAATAGTTACAATGAGGTCTTACTGTTTAGGGTGGGCCCTACATCCAATGACTGATGTCCTTGTAAGAAGGTTATGTGAAGATATAGAGAGATAGACAGGAAAGAAGGCCGTGTGACAATGGAAGCAGAGATTGTATTAATGCAGCTGCCAAGGATTATTGTCAACACCAGAAGCTGGGAAAGAGACATGGAACAGAGTCTTCCTCAGAGCCTCAAGAAGGAACCAGCCCTGCTGACACTTTAATTTTGGGCTTCTGACCTACAAAATTGTGAGAGGAAAAAAGTCCTATTGTTTTAAGCCACCCAGGTGTGGTACTTTGTTATGGCATCTCTAGGAAACTAAGTAGGTATATGTTTTTTAACTTCTTAAAAGATGGCCAATCTGTTTTCCAAAGTGGTTGCACCATTTGACATTCTTATCAGCAGTATGTAAGAGCTCCAGTTTCTCCTCATCCTCGCTGATGCTTAGTATGGCCAGTCTTTTTAATTTTAACCATTCTAATAGGTGTATAGTATTATATCACTGTGGCTTAAATTTGCCTTTCCCTAATGCCCAGTGATCTTGAAAATCATTTCATGTGTTTATTCGCCATCTGTGTATCTTCTTTGGTGAAGTGTCTGTTCAAATCTTTTGCCCATTTCTTATTTGGGTTGTTTGTTTTCTTAGTCTTGTGTTTGAGAGTTCTTTATATATTCTAGACACAAGTTCTTTATCAGATATATGATTTGCAAATATTTTGTCCCAGTTGGTGGCTTCTTTTCATTCTCTTAACTGTATCTTTTGAAGTCAGCTGAGTATTCGAGGTGCCAGTTTGGATGCCACTTTTTCTTGGAAGTTTTCTCTGAGACTCAAGCCTTGATAAGTGTCTCTTCTAAGTACTCGTTGAGTTTCAGATATACCTTATACCATGACATGTATTGTACTCTATTATAATTGTTTGGTTACTGTTTGTTTCTCCCCCAAGACTATAAACTCTACGATCATGGTCAAGAACTCATTCTGCCCTCTTCTCTGTTGTATCCTTGCACCAGCACAAAGATTGACAGAGCTGCTTGTCTTGGATATTCTCTGCTGTCTCTCCAGCCTCACTGTCCATAGTCTTCACCCTGCTCCATGCTCTGGGAAGCTGACTTCTGTGGACCTCTTGCTCACTGCCGTCCAGCTGGTCCAGCCAATGGGAAGAGACCAGAGCGCAGAGAAGACCCGACAGTCCGTTTATTCTCTCAGCTTCCTCCCCTACAGGCGTCAGTGTTTGGTAGTAGCTGCTCTTCTCCTGTCCTGTTGGATGTTCACTGTCCCATAGGAACAGTTCTTTCAGGGCTCTTGTAACTACTCCCTGTCCTTGTTCCCTTAGGCCCAGGCATAATAAAGACAGCTTCCAGCACTTGCTAGAAAAAGGGGCTCTACCATCCTGTTTTTGTTTTCTTCCCTCTGCCCATACTTTGTAAATAGTCCCTTCATTAAACCTTCCCTACAAATCAGAGTCTCACCCTTTCTTGCCAAGACCCTGATTCCTACAGTGCTCAAAAAATATTTGTTAATTTGACCCTCACCATAACCCATACACTGGGTTTTAATCCCCGCAGTTTCTTTCAACTTATTTTCTTTCAGTTTATGTTTTCATTCAACATAATCCAGGTTTCTAATATTTTTCTTGAGTCTCAAATGACTCCAAACATTGTTATTTCTTTCAGGCTCCTTCCTTCCTTTCTTCATTCATTTAGCAGAAACTTTTTGAGAATTTATGAAGTGCCAGGAACTATGCTGCCCTGGCGATTCAAAGAGAAGGAAAATACAGTCAGGAACTCATGTTCAGGTGAGAGATAGAAATACCTAACTAATTCTAATTCAAAATGATAAGTTGAGCAATGGAAAGATATACAAACCTGGGTCAGGAGACCTCATGACAACAGGACGGTCCTTGGCAGCGCTGCTTCTGACCTCTCCTTTGCTCTTCTCTTTGCTGCCCCACTCCCTCCCCATACACTCACAGCTCCTGTGAAAGAATAGCGACAATATGCCAGGCTCTGTGCTAAGCACTGCACATCCTTATCTCATTTCATATAGCACCGCAGTGAGGTGTTTCACATAGGAAACCGAGGCTAAGTGGCTAGCTGGTAAGTGCAGAGCGCCTCTTTTAACCATTACATCACCTGCCACATGAATGTGAAATGGACACAAGACCTGGGTATGGGGAAGGATCATTTTCTCAATGGCTAAAAAGCTCTTTGCCACAGATTTCCACCTCAGAGCCACAACACTTCAGGAAGAGATGAAAAACTAGCTCTTTCTCAGACTTCTAATCATTGAAGAGGAAATGTGGTGTCAGTAGGGCAGGAAGCTGTCATCACCCTTCTTCATTACACTAATTGCTCTGAAGATGACATATGGCTGTTTCCTCTCTATCCTGTCCATATTCATAGCTCTGCTATTTTGGAATATTATCCGCAGTGGATTAGGGAAGGTTTTTTTCTTTTTTTCACTTTACAGAGGATAAAACTGAAGCAGGTGACTGTCTCACCCTGATGCCACAGCCAGTAGGAGGTAGTCCAATGTCCCAGTGACTGACCTCATTTGCCTGGGTGCCCCAATAACTGCCATTTGCTCCAGCCAGGCCCGCCTACTCGCTGTCTCCCATTCAAGCATTTCTCACTCCAACCTTTGTATTTTTTCCACACAACTTCTTCCCAGCTTAGAATAACTTCTTCCTCCCAATATCCTCCACCTTATCTGAACACATCTAACCACGTGCAGTCATGCTGGCTTACCCTGGTCTTTCTACCTTTTACACTCAGTGCCCTGTGCCTCACCAAAGATTAACATCAGGGTTGTGTATACCAGCTAATTATGCCACATGGATTGCACTTGGCTGCTGCAATAGATGCCAGCCCACTCAGACCCGGCTGAATTGTCTACTTCAGGGATATTCTCACAGCACACAATGTGGTTCTGAGGCCATAGGGGAGACTGAAAAGTCCTTCGTGATTGAAGTCTGCAGAGTCCGGTATGCTGAAAGCATCCCTTTCTGCATGTTTTCAGGCAGGAATGCCGACTTCTACATATAATGACACGCTATTGACTCAATACTCACATTGGAACCTCTCACATCCTCTCAGCCCCGCCTCTTACTCCAGTCACCTCTGCAGTAGCCACCCCTGATTCGCTCTGGAGCAACTTGACAGCACCTCACCTCTGGCCATGCCATGCACCTGTTGCTGCCTGGCCCTAGGCTTCTCAGACGCCAAGGCGGGAGCCCATGCTGGAAGCTCACCAATGTGCAGAAGTGTGCAGAGGAGTTAATAACCCTAGGATCACCTTAACCAGCGGGGATGGCGAGCCCGTGGATAAATGCTCTGTCCTTCTCTCCTCAGAGCGGACAATTCTGAGGCATTCTGAGGTTCCTGCAAGACTGAGCACAGGCTGCTACTGCAGTAGACAGGGTAGCGGCTTTCCCTTCTTCCCTATTTCACTCTGATCTTCAATCCTACTCCCTGCCGGGGGGCTCATCCCAAGCTCTGCTTTCTGGAGAACCAGGCAATTCAGTTTATTCGTTTGCTTGGGCTGCCATAACCAAATAGCACAGATGGTGTGGTTTAAACAAGAGGAGTTTATTTCTCACAGTTCTGGAGGCTGGAAATCCAAGAAGAAGGTCCTGCAGGTTTTAGGTTTTGTTTTGGTTTTTTTTTTTTTTTTTGAGGAAGATTAGCCCTGAGCTAATATCTGCTGCCAATCCTCCTCTTTTTGCTGAGGAAGACTGGCCCTGAGCTAACATCCATGCCCATCTTCCTCTACTTTATATGTGGGATGCCTGCCACAGCATGGCCTGCCAAGCGGTGCCACGTCCACACCCAGGATCTGAAGCGGTGAACCCTGGGCCAGTGAAGCAGAACTCGCACACTTAACCGTTGCGCCACCAGGCTGGCCCCAGGTTTTAGTTTTTGATAAGCACTCTCTTCCTGGCATGCAGATGACCATCTTCTCATTGTGTCCTCACATGCACTTTCCTCATGGCCTGCAGGTAGAGAGAGCTCTCTCTTTTCTTCCTCTTCTTTCGAGCCCACCAATCCTATCTAGGACAGCCCCCACTCCCTACAATTTCATTTAACCATAACTCCTTAAGAGCCCTGTCTCCAAATACAATTATATTGGAGGTTCAACACTAGCAGACAGTGTTACCCAAAAGTATTGGTTTGATCTTGGCCGATAGGCAGCTGAGAAAGGCAAGGTCCTCCAAGATCCCACCACTTTCCTCTTTTTTTAGGACGATTGGCCCTGAGCTCACACCTGTTGCCAATCTTCCTCCCTTTTTTTTTGTTTTTCTCCCCAAAGCCCCAGTGCGTAGTTGTATATCCTAGTTGTACGTCCTTCTAGTTCTTCTATGTGGGACGCAGCCACAGCATGGTGTGATGACTGTGTTTATGTCACTGCCCAGGATCTGAACTCATGGCAGTCAAAGCAGAGCCAATTGAACCACTACACCACAGCCGCCTCTCACCTTCCTCTTTTTAAAGCTCCCTTTTGCTTTCTTCCCTTCTCTGGCGTTTTAATGACTAACATCAAGGTACTATTCAGGAAAGGTCTTATATCAGCCTGTTCTTATGAATATTAAATGTTTCTAGTGTTCTGCTGATTATTTGAAAGACTACAGTTAGAAGGACTACGTTTTAGTCAGTTTTTCTCCTTCCTAGTTTAGGGAGTAACTTTTGCTAGATTAAGGAGTAACCTAGAGCAAATCACTTTGCCTTTCTAGATGGGTTTTCTCAGCTATAAAGGAGGATAACCCAGCTATTGTGCTGGGTTAGGGGGATCCGAGGAGAGGGGAGGGGAGGGGAATATTCTAAAACAGAAAAGAGCTCAACAATGAAAGAACCTTCGGGGTACTCTGGAGGGAGGAGGGTGGACACCCAGGCGCACCCCAGGCATCTCTAGTGGTCCGCATTCCAGAAGAGAGGAGGTCAAGAACGCTCCCAAAGCGCCTGGGTTCCCCGAGCAGCTCCATTAACTCTAAACAGCCTGCTGCCAAACCCGCAGTGTTTACCAGAATCTGGGAGATTTGCAAACCCAGATGTCAGACTTCCTGGCCCAGAGATTCTCAACTCGCTCACTCCCAACTCCTATTCAGCCTCCCCCAGGAAAGACAGAGGAGGCTGGAAGCAGGAGGAACGTGCATGGGGCAGCCTCCCCCCTCGTCCCTCCCCCCTACAAAGGCAGGAATTTCTGGGATGGGCAGATGGTCCACCCCCTCTTCCTCCTCCTTCTCCAGGCCGGAGTGCGTAGGGCGGGGAAAACCCTGCGACTTCCCGGTCTTCCAGCCCAGAGGCCCCAGCGCCTGCACACTGTGGCCGCAGGGGTGACGGAGTGGGTCTCGGAGGGCGCAGGGGGTGGCGAGGCCCGGGCAGGGTGGAGCGCGGAGGAAGGTGCGGTCCCACCTCCCGCGCCGAGGGGCGGCGCGCCCGGGCTGCAGCGCTGGTCCCTGCCGGCGCGACCCGGCTCAGGGCGAGTCCAGTGGTTAGCGATGCTGCTGCCTTCGCTGCTGCTGGTGCTGCTGTTGGGGGCACCATGGGGCTGCGCCCAGAGCGCGGCGGCGGCGCTTACCCCCGAGCGGATCCTCGAGTGGCAGGGTGAGTGTCCCCCCGGGCCAAAGGGACCAGATCGGCACAGCCGGGGCTGGAGTGGTGAAGGGAGAGGAGGAAGGGGCGACGCTGAGGGCGGGCGAACGCAGCAAGGGCGGCCGAGTTTATATGGTGGCAGCGTCTCTATAGTCCTGAGAAAGCCCTGTGGATGGGCCAGTCCTGCATCCGGAGGGGCCTGCACCCCGTTCTCCCGACTCCACAACCCTTCCTCCTGCGCCGTATCCTCCAGGCTCCTGCAGGGAGCGCGGTGAGCGGCGGGGTCTGAGCTCGCAGGCAACTTGACCCAGCTCTGACCCAGGAAAAGCGGGGCATAGGAGGACAGGAGACTTTTCAAAATGTAAACTCCTGAGTTGTTTATTGGGGAGGACCATCTCTCGGATAAATGATGGCAAAAAAGATGTCCCATTTCGTCCCCCCCCCAAGCAGGCCGTCTAGGTGTGCACCACCACCTGCAAAATGGCCCCAAGCCAGGCCTCTCCCCTCTTCCCCTTCAGGGAAAGAAAACTTACTCTTCTCTATTAACGCCTCATAGACTAAATGTGAGAGAGGAGACCCTGTGGCCTGGGTGAGCTGTGTGAGCTGGAGCAAATTACCCTCTTTGCGCCTCAGTTTCTCTCTTCCGAAAAATGGTGTCCGTGATATGCATAGGACCAGTGAGGATTAAATGACTTCTGTAAGGCACTTGGTGTGCCAGGGAGCGAGACTTCCTTCAGTTACCCCCGCAACACACACGCGCACACACGAACCTGTTCACCAAACATTTATTGAGCACCTACTACCACTTCCGAAAAAGTGGGCCATAAAAACCTTGTGAATAGCGGCGGAGCATGGTCTGATAGAGCCCGGGAAGGGGAGAGGAGGACGCAAAAGAAGGCCAGGTTCTGCTCTGCCGTTCACGGGGTCGCCAGGAATCGGAAGCGACTCCACGGCTCTAACAACAAATTTCACGTAAGACTAATAAAGAGACGTGCAAAGGGACTCGAGGAGACGTTGTCCTGCAGGGACTCACATGCTTGAATAACTGCATCGGCCGCCTCTGAGGCAAAGAAGCCAGTGTCCAAACGTCAAAGCCCATATATGAAGGGAGGGGGACGGAGGGGGAAGTTAAGTAAACCGGGAGAAGCCTCCTGACAGCCTCTCTCCTCTCTGCCTCTGGGATAAGTTTGGAGAGAAGGGGTAAGGCAAGGTGTAATCTATGTCTGTGCTCATTTTTTTTCCTTCTCCACGTCCTATGTATACGTTTTTGAGGTCGTCTTTCTGGACTGAATTCTCTAGCACTCCCCGGAGGCTTTCTCAGGGACTGGTTGAGTAATTCTCATTCTAAAGTGGCCATAGGTCAGAGATCTCTTACCTTCTTGGTCAGTTCAATAAAAATGCTCCTGTGGATGCACATCTGGCCCCATGATGTGATCCATGTCCACTGTGAGTTTACTGTACACTGCTTTTTCCTCTACATTTTGAAATGAGGGCTTTGCCGGAGTACCAGGTATCTAGAATACAGCAGCTGGACAGAAGCTGGCCGCGAGCCATGCAGAGAGAATGCGCTGGTGATCCTCTGAGCCAGGGTTAGCACCATGGGCTAATCCCTACTATATGCAGCAGACCCAAATCCTGGCCTGAAATCATTTCTAATCAGTGCCTTGTTTTCAGTAGTCAAGGACACTCTGAAGTTAGAACCATCTGCTACCTCCTGTGCACCCCAGGCGACAGTTTGCAAATCTGAAGGCCTTTGAAATAATAGGCACGGAGATTTCTCAAATATGAAAATGCTGCTACCAATTTGCTAAAGAGCAGGAGATTATGTGGCGTTGAATGTACCAATCCTCACACAGTCTCCCATCTATGACTGCAATCACCACATCAGCAGAATTTCAAGCATAACCTAAACGAGCTTGAAAGCAAGTTTTTCCTGTCTGTACAAAGATGGAAAAACAAAATCTTAGCATTGGAAGGGATCTGAGATACTGTCTGCTCCAGCCATCCATTTTTCAGATGTGGAAGCTGAGATACAGCCGTGGTATTTTTAGTCGTGTTTTTGGGTGCCTCACTTTACCGCTGTGTTCTCTATACCATGTTGACTTACTTTTAGCCATGATGGGCATCTACAGAGCAACCAGGAGAAAATATGCACCACTTCAGTTTCAAATCTGCCAATAAGGGATATGTAATAATGCAAGGCGGATTATGCATATAGTATTTTTCTTCTGACTTGTTGATATGCATTGTTCCATATCTATTATGATTGATCTGATATGTATTATAAGCATCCCAGCCTTGGGAGGCAGATGGTGGGTGGCGTTGTGCTGACTTCTTAATCATTTGTCAAAAATTTCGTGTTCAAAAATCAGTAGATGCAGTGTCATATAGTAGTTAAGTTCATGGGGTCTGGAGCCAGACTGTCTGGGTTCAAATCCTGGGTCTACCAATTCCAAGCTGTGTGACCATGGGCAAGTTACTTAACCTCTGTGTGCCTAAGTTTCCTCATATGTAAAAATGGAGCTAGTAATAGTGCTTACCCAAGTGTTGTCCTTTTATTTCAATATCACCACAGCTCCCTCTTCCTCTGCCAGTCTGGACCATTTTGATAGGTTGACAGCCCTGTAACAATTATTTACTGCCCTGCAAACTGCACTGTACTTAGCATGTCTCCTACCTCCTGCAGCCTGTCTCCTACCTCTTGCAACCTCCAGTTGGCTATACCAAGGGGCTTCATTGTGGTTCTGGTGTCTGAGCTCTTCTTCTAGTAAAGTGCTAAAACATAGTAACTTCACTCACTCAAGTACCCCCAATCATGGCAGGGCAGGAGAGAGAATGCAGAAGGGTCTAGGCTCTGTGGAAGTTGCTAAAGGAAATGAACTGGGGGCAAGTAAAAGAATTTTGAAGCTACATTGAGGGCTGAGAATTATCAATGTGAAATGGCCCCAACCAGCACAGTAGGAGAGTTCCCTCTGCAGCATTCGTCTGCCCAGCAGCAGCAGTGAGGGAGTCCAAGGCTGTATCAGTCCTTGGGGATGGTCAGGGTAGGCTCTTCTGAATGAGCAGTGACCAAAGGAAGTGAGGGTGCTGATGAGCGTGAGGTTAAAGTGGGGTCCTGGGGAGAAGAGGGCGAACCTGGGGTGGGGGGGGGGGGGGGCGTCTCTTGACATCCCGTGCCAATGGGAGGGGATGAGGAGCTGGAGGCCTCAGTTGTTCATTCATTATCTGTTGAGCACTGTGTGCTTTATCTCCCTGTCTTGGTTTGGGTTCACCCAAAAGCAGTAACTGAGACATGTATTTATTTGGGTGCAAATAGTTGATTTTGGAGGTAATTCTAGAAGGCGTGGTGAGGGAGTGAGGAAATGAGACAGGGAAGTGAAGAAAGAAAGCTGTTACAGGCAACTGAGGCTCAGTTGCACAAGGCCCCCTGAGGGACTGGGAGAATATGGTGGACACACTGAGGGGCGGGAAGTACAGGTACTTAGAACCCCCACCCCTCATTGATGGAGGGTTCCTGACGTCCCCATTGATGGAAGTCTCCTCAGCCTGCGTGGAACACCATCAGGCATGGAGACACAGAAAGTCAGTTGGAGTATATGGGAACCGTCTCAGGTGAGTGAGCCCCAGGGGAGGTGCCATGGGTAGGGAACTAACAGAATCTGTTACTCACTCCCAGACTGGAGAGAGAAAAATATGAGCAGGATATGATACTATTCGCAAGAGGCTGAGAGTCCAGAAACAGATAAAGAAACACAAACAATTTCAAAACAGTGCAGTAGATGTTATGATAGCAAGGAATGAACAAAGAGCTAGAGGGATGCAGAGGCGGGAACTGGCCTGAGGAGCTGGGAACTCACAAAAGGGCAGGGGCTGGCCCCGTGGCCGAGTGGTTAAGTTCGCGCACTCCGCAGCAGGCGGCCCAGTGTTTCGTTAGTTCGAATCCTGGGCGCGGACATGGCACTGCTCATCAGACCACGCTGAGGCAGCGTCCCACGTGCCACAACTAGAAGAACCCACAACGAAGAATACACAACTATGTACCGGGGGGCTTTGGGGAGAAAAAGGAAAAAATAAAAATAAAAAAAAATAAAAAAAAAAAGGGCATTTGTTTTCCTGAAGGATAAGTAGGTAGTTGCCACATCAAAAAAGGAGAAAGAGCATTCAAGGGAAAGCGTGGAATATGTGCACAGCACAGAATCACGTGTTGGGCAATAGTAGTTTAATGGGCTGAAAGTTCTAGTCCAGGCTCTTTTGGATGGAGGAAAAAGAGCCACTGAAGGTCACTCAGGCAAAGGTGGGGCTGTAGGTATGGGGACCAGGATCTCAAGGGGACCCAAGGACAGGCTCTCTTGTGCAACCAGCCCTCCTGGGAACTGAGAACTGGCCACTGGAATGAAGCATCTCCTTTCCCTCTCGGGCCACATGGTGGTCCCATTTGGTTCTCTTTCTGTGGACTGGTATCTTCTGCTTTCATGTGCAGGACTTTCACATGTAGCTCCCATAGCTTCTTTGGAAGAGTCGTAATTTCCTGGGAGAGGAATCTGGACACACTGGTCACAGCATTCTGGCCAGTCCCTGTGCTCTGCCCTTGAATCTGAGGCCTTCCCATGGCTCGGAGGCCGTGGGAGGGGCATGAGGAGCACACAGGGATGCTGCCCCATCAGGGGCCATGGGTGGAGTAAATCCCCAGAAGAGGGTCAGGGCAGAACAAGAAGCTGTGCCGTGTCTATATTTGGGAGCATGCGAGAGATGAGGAAGTGAAGATTTTGGTCAAAGGCACTCTGCTTATGGGAAAACAATTCTGGTTGGGTGAAGTGGGTACTGCTGAGAAGAGCCTTGTGAGTTTTAACAAAGGGGAACCAGATCACACTTTTAAGTTTAGGAATGCCATGGTCAGTTTGCACCTTGAAGAGGATGATTCTGGAGGGTAGCAAAGAGACCATCTGGAAGGTTAAAGCAATTGCCTGTAAAGAAAGATGCTGATGACCCGAACTAAGTCAGAACCAGTAGGAATATTGAGGAGCAGAAAGTTTGGATTCAAGAAATATGGGTTAAAAAGGAAGAAAATAAAAATAATAGACAGTGAAAATCAAGAGATGGAAGAAATGACAGAATGTAATTATACAATGGAAATAACAAGTTTTGGAGGTGGCTCCATTCTCAGTAGTGACTGGATCCAAGCTATGGTTATAGGAGTGATCACTAAAGTGGAGAACAGGTGAAAGAAGGTCCTTGGAGCAGAGGAGGTTGAAGAACCGAGAGTCCAGAGCTGTACAGACATGCATGTCTGGAATAAAAGTTTCATCAAAGAATACCCTTACTGGGGCAGCCCAGTGGTGTAGTGGTCAAGATCGTGCGTTCCACTTCTGCAGCCCAGGGTTCACGAGTTCGGGTCCTGGGCGTGGACCTAGCACCACTCATCAAACCATGCTGTGGCAGCATCCCACATAAACTAAAGGAAGATTGGCATAGGTGTTAGCTCAGTGACAATCTTCCTCAAGCAAAAAGAGGAGTATTGGCAACAGATGTTAGCTCAGGGCCAATCTTCCTCAGAAAAAAAAATACCCTTACCTAATATGATGTGCTGCTACTTTGTACTCTGTGCCATTCTATTTTGTTTTGTAGTGCTGGTCATGACACACTAAATTGATTTCATGACCCATTAATGAGCCACGACCTGTGGTGGAGAAAACACTGGGCTAGGGTGTTAGATCATCTGTGTGAAAGGTAAAGCCTCTGAGATAGAAAGGACAACATGGTGCCTGATGGTATCACGTAGTGAATACGAGGAAGGGGTTCAGGGCAGTGCACTACAATGCAGAGGAAGAGAAGAAAGGATGCCCTGTGGGAGAGCTTTCTGAAAAAGGGTGATGAGACCCGCCACCTGAAGACAGCAGTGGGCAGAAGTCGTGACCCTGAAATTTCCCCCACAGGTTCCATTTCTTATAGGAAGGTAAAAATGCCACTCTCTGCTGCTCCTAATAGTATCTAACACTTGGGGAGTGGTTACTGTGTGCCATTTTACATTCATTAGCACACTGAATCCTCCCCATGATCAGGTAGGTATTATTAATACACACCCTTCATTTACATGAAGAAGGGGTAAGCAACTTGCACCTACAGGAATTTGTAGCGTGGGGATGTGAACCAGGCGGTGGAGCACTAATGCAAAGTACCTCTGGATAGCCTTGTGACCCCACAAAGTAGTTCATTCTGTGTCCCACTGTTTGCTGGGAGCTTGTGATCTGATTTCATGGCAGGAGGCACAGGAAGCCAGCCTCTTGTTCTCTGCAACTCCTCCTTTTCCAAACTAGTACTTCCACGTGTAGGAGTGTATATATTCATAAAGCAGAAATCTGGAAAGCTATTGATTTTCTAAAAACTGTTCTAGGCAATTCCTACAGCCCTGGACAACAAGCCATTCTCCTAATGTGGAGATTTGGAATTTAAAAGCATGATCAGATACTAGTTTAGCTGCCCTTCCTGGCCGTAAATCATTCCAACCATCTGACTCCATTTTTCCCATCTCTCTCCGTCATCTCTAGAATCTTTTCCACTTCCATACTCTCTCATCCCAGCTTTTCTGACTGGCTCTTTTCCTCACGAGCCTTTGGGAGTCAGCGTAGATTTTTAGTATTCCTGGACCTTTTACTCTTTCTCATTAAGCTCCTACCCTCTTTTCCTATTGTTGGTTGTCGCAGTAACTGATACCACACAATGCAGGTTCCAAGCCAGTGACCAGAAGGGCTGAGCCACACAGAGAGCTCAGCTGTCCTGTCAGCTCCCCTTCCTTGACCTAACAATTTGCTTATTTATCTCGGGTTTTCTGCAGAAATGATTCCTTTGTTTTGCCTCTTCTGAGCTCATCCCTCTGCAGTGAATCCTCACATGATCGTCAAAGTCACGTATTTGAGACATTTATAGACTCCTGCCTCCATTTTCTTTTAGAAATTATCCTTGAAAGCCTTTTAGGAGATGTTCCACTGCAAAGCCAGGAACATGTTATATTTTTTGAATTGATCAGAATGAAAAGAAATATTATAGTTCACAAAAGAAACAAACAACACCTTATAAACACCATCTTAAGACATTTGGGGGAAAATATTTTATAAAGCCACTCAAAAAAATGGAGGAATATTTTTTGAATTTCTATAAATTGTGTTCTGTGATAAAGAGCTAAACAAAACAGACAAGAGGTTTCTGCTTTCATGTGTGACCACATGACTTTTTAATTTATGATACTTTCCAGACTACCACAGTTCCAAAGAAATATGCTAATAAGAAAGGCCCACTGTTTCTGGCTCTTGGCATTCTTTTCTTGAGTGCTTTCCTTTTCGATTATGAAAATATAAACAGGAAATTCTAAGTGATTATCTAACTATGAACACTGTTGTCTTATTTTGCACTGTCCATGTTCAAGTTTAAGATTTGCGTTTCTCTTATTAATAAATACAAAGTGACCATAGTAACTGAGGTAATCCTTAACAGGATCCTGTGATCCTATAAACCCATTGCGGAGACGGGGAAACCAAGGCAGATACTCTTTAGCTTCAAGCAGTTTTGCCCTAAAAAAGTGCTCTGTAGTTTGCCAAAGTCTTTCTTCCATAGTCTTAGCCTGGTTCACATGAGAACAGAGTGGGTTTCATGGGCATGTGACCCATGTAGTCACACAGGGCCTCATGCTCAGCAAGCCCTTAAACTTAAGGTTTAATACTCTGGTTTTGAGTTTTGGAATTCGTAATAATTTTAATATTTGAATTTGTGTGTTGGGCATGAAGTCCCGTGGGACAATGGAGCATGAGCCAGGGCCTTGGAGCTTTGGCTCAAGCTCAGTCCCACCTCATGTCACCTCCCTACCTCTCCTGGATGGGTTTTCAGCCTCCTGTCCCCATTCCAGCTCTCTGCCTGTCGTGGCAACTGGGTTGCGTTGGGGTTGGGGGACTGGGTGTCCAGGGCCTGGGAGCAGACGGCCAGTGGCATCTACAGCAGAGCAGGGCAGTGGCTGACCCCGCTGGGCTGGCAGCACCACTGCGTGTTAGACAGGGACTGAGTGAGAAGCTGTCACCTAATCTCGATCCAGGTACCGAGGGTGTTCCCAGCACTTTCTGACTAGGAGGCTCCAATCCCTCATGGGCCCATGGGAAGTGGAGATTGATTTGACTTCCCTGCCCCAGCCAGGGCCTCACATTTTTATTTTACTCTGGGTCCTCCAAATTAGGTAGCCAGCCTGAACAAAAAGCATAGGGACTGTTACAGGTTGAATTGTGTCCCCATCAAAATTTACACGTTGAAGTCCTAACCCTCCAATGCCGAGAATGAGACCTTATTTGGAGATAGGGTCTTTATAGAGGCAATCAAGTTACAATGAGTTGATTAGAGTGGGCCCTGATTTAATATGACTGATGTCCTCATAAGAAGGGGAAACTTGGACACAGAAATATGCACAGAGAGTAGATGATATGAAGAAACACAGGGAGAAGACAGCCTTCTGCAAGCCAGGGAGAACAGCCTGGTACAGATCCGTCCCTCGCAGCCCTCCAAAGGAGCCAGCCCTGCTGACACCTTGAGTTTTGACTTGCAGCCTCTAGATCTGTAAGACAATAAATTTATGTTGTTTAAACCCCTCAGTTTGTGGCAGTACAGGCATACCTCAGAGAGATTGCGGGTTCAGCTCCAGACCACTGCAATAAAACAAATATTGCAGTAAAGAGTCACAAGAATTTTTTGGTTTCCCACTGCATATGAAAGTTATGCTTACAGGGTATGGTGGTCTATTAAGTGTGTGTTAGCGTTGTGTCTAAAAAAACAATGTATATACTTTAATTAAAAAATACTTTATTGCTTAAAAAATGCTAACTATCACCTGAGCCTTCAGCAAGTTGTAATCTTTTTGCTGGTGGAGTGTCTTGCCTCAATGCTGATGGCTGCTGACTGGTCAGGTGGGAGTGGCTGTGGCAATTTCTTAAAATAAGACAACAGTGAAGTTTGCTCCATGAATTGACTCTTCCTTTCACAAATGACTTTTCTGTAGCATGGCATTTTGATGGCATTTTACCCACAGTAGAACTTCTTTCAAAATTGGATCAGTCCTCTCAAACCCTGATGCTGCTTTATCAACTAAGTTTATATAATATACTAAATCCTTTGTTGTCATTGCAGCAATTTTCACAGCATCTTCAACAAGAGAAGATTCCATGTCAAGAAACCACTTTCTTTGCTCATCCCTAAGAAGCAACTCCTCATTCAAATTTTATCATGAGATGGCAGCAATTCAGTCACAACTTCAGGCTCTACTTCTAATTCTAGTTCTCTTGCTATTTCCTCCACATCTGCAGTTACTCCCTCCATGGAAGTCTTGAACCCCTCAAAGTCATCCATGAGGGTTGGAATCAAGCTCTTCCAAGCTCCTGTTAATGTTAGTATTTTGACCTCTTCCCATGAATCACAGATGTTCTTATGGCATCTAGAATAGTGAATCCTTTCCGGAAGGTTTTCCATTTACTTTGCCCAGATCCATCAGAGGAATCACCATCTATGGCGGCTATAGCCTTATGAAATGTATTTCTTAAATAATAAGACTTGAAAGTCTAAATTACTCCTTGATCCATGGGCTATAGCATGGATGTTGTGTTAGCAGGCATGAAACCAACATTAATTTCATTGTATATCTCCATCAGAGCCCTTGGATGACCAGGTGCATTGTTGATCAGCAGTAATATTTTGAAAGGAGTCTTTTTTTCTGAGGAGTAGGACTCAACAGTGGGCTTAAGATATTCAGTAAACCATGTCATAAACAGATGTGCTGTCATCCAGGCTTTGTTGTTCTATTTATAGAGCACAGGCAGAGTAGATTTAGCATAATTCTTTAGGGCCCTAGGATTTTTGGAATGGTAAATGAGCACTGGCTTCAACTTAAAGTCAGCAGCTGCATTAGCCCCTAACAAGAGAGTCACTCTGTTCTTTGAAGCTTTGAAACCAAGCATTGACTTCTCCTCTCTAGCTGTGAAAATCCTAGATGGCATCTTCTTCAGGCTGTTTCATCTCCATTGAGAATCTGTTGTTTAGAGTAGCCACCCTCATTAATTATGTTAGCTAGATCTTTTGGACAACTTGCTGCAGCTTCTACATCAGCATTTGCTTCTTCACCTTGCACTTTTATGCTATGGAAATGCTTCTTTCCTTAAACCTCATGAATAAAGCTCTGCTTGCTTCAACCTTTTCTTCTGTAGCTTCCTCACCTCTCAGCCTTCATAGAATTGAAGAGAGTTAGGTCCTTGCTCTGGATTAGGTTTTGGCTTAAGGGAATGTTGTGGCTGGTTTGATCTCCTATCCAGACCACTGCAGCTTTCTCCATATCAGCAATAAGTCTGTTTGGCTTTCTTATCATTCGTATGTTCACTGGAGTAGCACTTTTAATTTCCTTCAAAAACTTTTCCTTTGCATTCACAACTTGGCAAATTGTTTGGTGCAAGAGGCCTAGCTTTCAGCCTACCTCGGCTTTCAGCATGTGTTCCTCACTAAACTTAATCACTTCTAGCTTTTGATTTAAAGTGAGAAATGTGTGACTTTTCCTTTCACTTGAACACTTAGAGGCCATTGTGGGGTTATTAATTGGCCTTATTTCAATATTTTTGTGTCTGAGGGCATAGGGAGGACCAAGGAGAAGGAGAGAGATGGGAATAGCCAGTCAATGGAGCAGTCAAAACACACACAACATTTATCGATTAAGTTTACCATCATTTATGGGTATGCCACAGTTCATGGCACCCCAAAACAATTACAATAGAAACATCAAAGATCACTCATCACAGATCATCAAAAAATGTATAATAATAAAGAAAAAGTTTGAAATATTGCAAGAATTACCAAATTGTGACACAGAGACAGGAAGAGGGCAAATGCTGTTGGAAAAATGGAGCCGATAGACTTGCTCCATTCAGGGTTGCCACAAACCTTCAATTTTTAAAAAAACATAATATTGTACTTTGTCATGGTAGTCCTAGCAAACTAC
This sequence comes from Equus quagga, assembly GCF_021613505.1. Classification (NCBI taxonomy): domain Eukaryota; kingdom Metazoa; phylum Chordata; class Mammalia; order Perissodactyla; family Equidae; genus Equus; species Equus quagga. Next base: position 101,089,440 of record NC_060270.1, on the reverse strand, counting down.
AGTCACACACTGCATAATGACGTTTCAGTCAACCATGCACTGCATATACGATAGTGGTCCCATAAGATTAGTACCATATGGACTAGGAGTGTAGTTGGCTATAGCATCTAGCTTGGTGTAAGCACGCTGTATGATCGCACAATGATGAAATCCCCTAACGGTGCATTTCTCAAAATGTACCCTTGTGGTTAAGCGACACATGACTGTAATATATGGTCTAACAATATACTAACATTGAAAGTTGGTTCTGTTTCTGCTTTAATTTCTACCTGCCACTTAAGAAAATGTAATTTTTTAAATGAGTGTATTCTCAGAGCAGTTAAGATGGATAGCTCATTATGGAAAGTCACTATTGTGACATTATTGGAAGCAAAATAGCTGTTAGATACTTTTGAGTTAAATAAAGAGAAAATGATGGAGGAATAGACCAAGAGCTAAAAGGAAGAAAAATGTTTTCAACTCCATTTAAAAATTCTTTGGTAAGATCCCGAGATAGAGCAAAGAACTTCAGAAGAGGTAATAAGATTTTCTGCAAGCTCCTGCTAAATGAGCAAGACGGAGAGGGAGGGACAGGGCAGGGAAGGAGAATGGCAGGGAGCGCAAAGGACGGTCTGAAAAGGTTAACCCGCTTCACACAGGGGTTGGTAACAGGCAGTTGGAATCCTCACAAAACTGGAGCCTGGTGGAGCCGATTAAGCTGGGTTTCATTTTTCCCGCATGTGAGAAAGAGTTTAGTATGCCTCATGGAACTTGGAGCGAAGATTTGGGGAGATTAGAGAGAAAGGAGACGAGAACACGTAAAAAGATTTAACAAGAGGGGTCCCAGGGACCTGTGGAGGTGGTGATTATCCAGGTTCAGAAGCTGCAGGAGAATAAAGAAGGCTCAAAGTCAAGGAGAGTGTGAGGTCAGGGAAAGAGAAGGAAGTTCTGAGACAGGATGAGGAGATATTTTTAAATGTACTTAACTTTTTAGTTGATTAGTAGAAGGCAATTGATAGGAAGCCACAGACTTTATAGGTGCTGCCAGATTGTCAAGAGTCAAGCACTGAATCTCAGATGATCTGGGATAAAATACAAAGATTCATACAGAGAGGGCCAGGAATGGGGGACACACTTCTCACATTGTTCTGTGAGTCTGTTCTTTCAAGCACAATCCACATGCTTCAAGCATCCAAAATTCCTTGCTTATTGGTTCGGAAAGTCATTTTAAGAGTCCAGATTTTCTGCATCGTTCAGCCATGAATGGGACTTGATTCAGCCACTTAACAACATCCCTTCCTGCTACAGACTAATCTAAGTAAGGAAGACAATCAGATCTGAATCTTTTATTCACTGGACGGGACAAATCCAAATATGTGTATCTAGACTATGTCAATACATTTCAAGAGAGAAGCTGCTCACCTTTAGCTTGGTTGTGGGACAGAGATGCCCGCCCCAGCTACCTCCCAGACCCCTTCCATGCTGAGACTGAAATACTGTCAGAACAGCAAGGAACTTGACAGATTCAAGGGATGATACAGGGCAGGAAGTGCGTGAACCCAGCACCAGCTGTGTGGGTGGATGGAGTGGAAGAGGTTTAATCCCTGGGGAAAAGGGTAGGAGATTGAAATTGGATTGCAGTTGGAAAGCTGCGGTTTCCTAATAGCTTGTCTTAAATATTGCACTTGACGTGAACCGTGCATTTGAACTTTTCCTTCCAGTTCCCTTAACATGGAGTAGCACAGAGGCTGACTGTATGTGTGTATTGGATTAGCTGGCCACCACCATGGTGTAATTTCTTGAATACCAGGAAGCATAAGAGCCAGCTGGCCTAAAATCCACTATAAAAAGAGTATTTCTTTAGGAATTGTTGTTTTACTGTTTGTTTCAAGTGTTTTTTGTTGAAAAAAAAATTACCCTTGCTTAACACTTCAAACCTTATCTTATTGACTTAACACTTCAACCCTTCAGCCAATTCTAAGAGAAGAGTTGTTTAAGGCAGAAGGGGACACCAAAAGGCAGGTGGAGGTGATCAGAAGGCGTGATGAACATGAAGTGAGAGACCTCAAGAGAAACTTGCTATAGGTACTCCCAGTTGGCACTGTTCAAACAGACAGATCAAACTCTAGGAGTAGCCCCAGGCTTTGAACTCCAACCTCCTGGCATTGTAGGAATTGGCAGGCATCTGACAGCCAAGCAAATACCTGAAGCCAGAAAACAAGTCGTTGCAACCACTTTTTCCAGAATCCTACATTCTATCAATCACCAAATCCTGTCATTTCTTCCCCCTTTGAATTCTCTCTCTAGGCACTAACCATTCCCTCCTTTCCTTTCTCATCACCACCAGTTGGAATGACACATTCTGGCTCCCTTGCCAGATTGTAGCGATCGTCTCCAGACTGGTCTGCATTCCACACATGGACTGTCTCATCCCAGCTAACTAAGGACTCTTCCGAGGCAGCAACGGGGACATTTGCCTTCACACCTATATTCTAGCTCTTAACACAATGCTCGGCATGCACTAAGTGCTCGATAAATGTTTTGGTTGAATGATTTGCCATCCCAATTCATCTTCTACCCCACAGCCTCAATCATGCCTTCTCTTGTTCCGAAAGCTCTGTTTTATCTGAAGAATAATATGCAAACTTTTGGATAAAATTCAAGTTCTTCGTAAAATGACCCCCGACTGCCTCTTTTCAACTTCATATTCTACAACCACCAAACTCTTTTATGTAGCCAGGCTCTTGTCATCCTGATTATTTTTATCCTATCTGAGCTTTGGTGACATTCTCTCTGTCCAGAATGCTGCTTAATCAACTCTTCACCTCTCCATCTGTGGACCTCCTCCGCTATCCTGAACTCTCTCTCTGTGACGAAGATGGACTGGCATTCGTGCTGGTCTAGTTTACCAGTGTACCTCCATGTGTGACAAATAGTAGATCCCTAATAATGTTTGCTGAATGAAAATGTGTGTGTGTGTATGTGTGTGTTTATGTGTGTGTGTGTGCACGCACGTACAAGACAGAATGAGAGAAAGAGGTTGATTTCTCGGATCTTCTAGGCCAAACTGACCCCTTCTACCCTGGGCTTCCACCCCATTGGGCTTAAACCTCTTATATCAGAATATATTCTGGCATTAAGTTATATTCTTTCTGTGCATTTCATGATTTACTCCAGGGAGAACATCAGGTCCTCGAGGGCAAACACTGTGACATATATCTCCTTCTATCTGCAGCCTTCCTAACACATACCATATTAGGCACTCGATAAATGTTTGCTTGAAATTTCAAGTCTCCTATTCCAAATTCTTTGGCAACAAACTATAGCAGTTCATTTTCTTCTTTCTAGTTTATAAATGAACTTATGTAAATAAAGCTAGACCTGGACCTATATGGTTCTCTCTGAGCATACGGGTATGAAACTTCTAAGACAAAATGGATTTGGAAAAAAATGTAAAAGAACAATTCAATTAAATGAGCTTTACAGACCCATCCAGCTCTGAAGTTCGTGATTCTGGGTTAATGGGTAAAGTTAGTCTCCTCTGCCACGTCCATATTCCTTCCAGTGCTGTGCTGTCTCCTCCATGGGAAGTGGGCAAGTACGTGAGAACACACACTCTCCACGCAGAAAGCTCTGATGACACTGAGAAGTCATGTCCACCTCACACATGACATCAGTTAAGGATCCAGTTGAGTGTTTTCAATTCCGATCTATGTTCTTTTTTATTATTTTTCATCACTTGTCTTTAAGGGCTTATGTTGAGTGCACTTATAGTGTTTTCTTTGGAACTAATGAAACTCCCTTCTTTTCATTAACTAGGAGAATTCCTGTGATTCCACAACAAATAGATATAGTTTTAAGGGACATGTATGTAAGCAAATAATTCCTCTCTCTATCTCTAGCACCCTACGCAGTGCCTACCACATAGTCATCCCCCAGTGAATGCTTGTTGAATGAATGAAGTCGTATTCTGCAGGCAGTCATGAAAGGACTACCCTAAACTTAATTCAACACTTAACCAAGGAAGCATTCTTCTCCCATTCCTTAGAAAATATAAGTTCTCCTATGGGGCCAAAGGATGGGTCTAAAATGGTCTTCTCCTAAAAGCAACTCAGAAGAAGAAAGTAAAGCCACTGTCTTCCATGAATTTTACTTTAAAAAAAAATGATGAAAATTAGCTTATAAGTTACTTCTAGTCAATCAATCTTTTTCTCCTCCTAAACTTATAATTATGAAGGGAAGTATAATAACATTTTACTGCAAAGAGATTTAATAATTCTGGCGGTACTTCATTAATCACTTAATCAGTGTTCAAGCAGAACTGATGTCCTTGACACATATAATCAATCTCGATTCTTCCTACATTTGATTTTCATCCCTTTTGAAATCTGCCTACTGACACTAAGGATTGGTGGCTTATTTTCACATTATGTTTTTGTTACAGACAGCTCATCTGCGTATAATAATAATCAGAATATTGATACCTATTGGGTCTCCTCATAGTCTATTTGAAAACAATTGTTTTCTCTTCAGTGATTTTTGGAGATCAATGGTGCTAGGACCACATTCTATTATAGCTTAATGGGAAAATGGGATTGGGCCATTTTTCAGCTGAGTATAACAAAGTATAGTTTGGAGTTGGCATGTTTATTGTTATTGGTAAGCCAGAGCTACTTGTTTATGACACATTCTGAAGAAGTTTTCCAAAGCTGCATTCTTAAGGCAGCTGGGCATGGAAATCTAATAGCACCTCACAACTGAGCAGCATGAGATTGTTTGTCTAATATCTTCTGCTTTGGAAAAGTGTTTTTATGATCACTGGTGTGACCAAAGAAGTTCTGATTCTACCACTCCTTTTTCTTAACACTTAATAATTTGGATGTTTAAAAACATTATTTATGCACCCCAAATTTTAGTGACATATAATTTTTGTGTCCACTTACTCACAGACCACCCATTCACCCATCTGTACATTTCTTATAAGAGAGCTACAGTATAGACTGTACAGGTAGATAGTGTGGAAGATGAACAGATGAATCTTAATTCATAATTACACACATATTTGAACAAACAAGACAATGATTGTGTTATCTGGTTGTTTGAAGAGTATTTTTCCTCCATAAAAGGTGGTAGCATGGTATTTCACAATTGGTTAAGACTAAAAAGCTTCTGTGTGCTGCAGAAGCTAAAGTAAAAATGAGTTTTTGAGAGAAGTCTGTGAGGTGTGCTCAAATTAGCACTCTACAGGTATCCAACAAGTTGTACAGCTGGAACTACAGACCAAGAATCAGAAAACCAGAGGGATAATAACAATAATAACAACAACTCACATTTACTGAGGTCTTCCCATGCCAAGGTGTAGTGTAGTGTGCTTTGCATGGGTTATTTAAAGGAATACTCAACATCCCTATGAGGTCAGTATCATACATATTCCCAGTTTAAAGAGGAAAGGTGAGACTCACAGAGGTCAAGAAATTTGCCCAAAGTTACAAAGCTGATCTGTGGCAGGTCTGCCTGATTCCAGAGCTCTCAACCATTAGCCAGATGGTCTACTCACCTATCTTAATGTGTAAACTGAGGCCCAGCGGCTGAGGTGCAGCTGGTAAATTGCAGAGTTGGATATATTCGAACATATTAGATAGAAGCAAAACTACAGAACAATTATGATAAAATAATTATCCTTTAGTGAAAAATTAATGAAACTCTGGTCTAACTGGAAAGTAATTAGTAGATTACAACAGAAATTAAGGTTACCATTTTACCCAGGCGTGAAAAGGTGAGAGTGGGAGAGGAGGTTAATTATCACAGTCCATGTTGCATTGGCAAGAGGTAGATTTGATCTTGAATGACTATTACTAATAACCATATAGACATGGGCTTCATTAGGAAAATAAATTTCCTGACCTAAATGAAATCTCCCTTAAACTATTCATTCTCTCCTCCCCACAACACACCCTCCCATCTCTTTTGCTCTGATGCATGGTGATCAAAGCAATTTTCTGACAACTAATTCAACTCCTCAAATATATGGTTACAAGTAAGGTTATCAATTATTAAATGAAGTATAGCTTTCATTAATACGTTGACAATCTGTTTTTAACAGTGTCTTAAGTGATTTTGGTTACTGTAAATCAGTTCTTCTCGGCCTGAGTAACTTTCGAGGGGGAAAAAAAAGAACTTTTACCAAAAGGAAGCATTGTTCCCATGCGCCAATATTGAGGAGGCTCGTTCTGCCCTGTTCCGAATCTCTAGGTCTCTGCCTATTCCTGCTATGCCCCTGCCACATAAGGCAACTTGCCCTAAACTGCAGCCATTTTAAAGGAATGAGAAAATGTCCCTTTGGATTTTTGAAGAATGGACAGGAAGTAAAATATAAGAGGAGAGCCTAGCTAATGGGAGAACAAAAGAGCTCTTGGACTGACCAGACGTTCTGAGCCGAGCAGCCTCAGCAACCACAGGCCCAAGCAGAGGCAGCCGGCGTGTTTAATCAGCAGCAAGCATTCACTGAACTTCTACAATGTGCTCAGTACACTCTGTGCTTAGACTCAAGAAGTTAGGCATGATTTCCACCTTCAAAAAACCTGTGGGATGTCAAGTTCGTAACTGTGGTATGATAGGCGCCTTCCAGGCCAGCAGCTGGAGGTAAAGTCAGGTAGTGGACAGGTAGAAGCATTTTTTTCTCACCAGCATCACTTCTTGTATCAAGACTCAAGGCAGCACTTCACTTCTATCCTTTGCGTTTTCTACAGGAATTGGATGGTATAAATTTTTTTTTTCCAGTGCCTCTTGATTCAGCTGCCATGTTCTTAATGTTCAGGCATTTGTCTGAAGAAAACCAAAGTGTCACCATACCTCTGGGCACCCAATGTCCCTCCCCTCTAGCCCTGAATATTATGACCAATCCCTGCTCTCTATCCAGTTGTGGTGAGCCCCTCTTCTGTCAGTACCATTCCCTAGTGGATTGACAGACAGCCCCTGTCACTGTTGGGCCACGGAGTCTTAGATCAGAGGTCTCCCAATAGCTCCAAGAAGCCCACTTATGCTTCTGTTTTGTGCAAATAAAGCCCTTCTGGCGGACCCACCCATCAACACCAGATCTATTCAAAATGGCTGTTGAGAGGCCAGCCAGGTGGCATAGTGGTTAAGTTTGCGTGCTCTGCAGACCTACGCACCGCTCATCAAGCCATGCTGTGGTGGCCTGTCGTCTCACATATAAAATAGAGGAAGATTGGTAGAGATGTTAGCTCAGGGACAATCTTCTTCAAGCAGAAAGAGGAAGATTTGCAACAGATATTAGCTCAGGGACAATCTTCCTCACCAAAAAAAAAAAGGGGGGGCTGTTTATTCTGACATATCACAGCTTAGACCTGCATACTGGGATCCTCCTGACATTAACTAATTATACATGAAAATTCCATACCATATCTTCTATTTTGCTGTTTCAGATAAAGGAATATTTGTTATCCAAAGTGAGGGCCTCGAGAAATGCATTCAAGCAGGCAAGTCTCTTCTGACCCTGGAGAACTGTAAGCCGCTGAGCAAGCACATGCTGTGGAAATGGGTTTCCAACCACCGCCTCTTTAACATAGGGGGCAGCGGCTGCCTGGGCCTGAATTTATCTAATCCAGAGCAGCCACTGAGCTTATATGAGTGTGACTCCACCCTTGTTTCCTTGAAGTGGCACTGTAACAGGAAGATGATCACCGGCCCGCTCCAGTACATGGTCCAAGTGAACCCTGACAACACGCTCGTGGCCTCTTGGAAGTATCTTCATAGGTGGATTTCCTACATGTCAGACAGTGGAGGCATTTGTGAATATCTGCACAAAGGTAAAAAAATAATTTAAACCAAAGTATTCGTGAAATAATGTATTTAGAAAGTTTGCCCATAAGTAAAGATTTGTAAAATATATTATATGAAAGAGGTACACACACCTGGAACCTCAGGGGACTTCTGCTAAATCCTTTTTAGTTGCTCACTTGCCTATTGTAAAGGAGTTACTGGAGTCCAGAAATGAACTTGCTAAATTCTGCTAAAGAAGCAGAACTTCAGGGCTGGCCCCATGGCCGAGGGTTAAGTTCTCGCGCTCCGCTGCAGGCGGCCCAGTGTTTCGTTGGTTCAAATCGTGGGCGCGGACATGGCACTGCTCATCAAACCACATTGAGGCAGCATCCCACATGCCACAACTAGAAGGACCCACAATGAAGCGTATACAACTATGTACCAGGGGGCTTTGGGGAGAAAAAGGAAAAAAATAAAATCTTTAAAAAAAAAAAGAAGCAGAACTTCTCAGGATGTAAAGATATTAGGAGAGAAAACACTTAAATAACTTTGGGAATCAATGGAAAGGAAAAGAAAGAGCAGGAGGACAAGAAGGGGAGAGAAAACAAAGGTGGAAGGAAAAGATCTTTGAAGTTAAAGACTTGTCAGGATGAATATAAGAACCATTTCTCTTATCGTAAAAACTCAGCCCCGAGTGTGGAGCGTGTCTGCAGGGCACCGCCATACCTCCTAGTGCCTGGCTGGCATCGATGTGATGGCCATGTTGTTGCGAGGCATTTGTTTTCCATCATCTGTAATATTTGGCATTTTTAAACAGAAAAAAAAAAAACAATGAAAGAAAGCAGCACAGTTAAATTCTGAAACCTCAAACTTTTTCTCAAGGTTTTGTTTTGTGGCTCCCTTCTTTTCTTTGTCCGTCCATTCATCTATCACACATTTATTGGGCACTGACTGTTTCTCAGGCACAGTGCTGGGCATTTGATGTGCAAAGACCAACAAGACAGATGTGGTCCCTGCTCTCATGGTGCTCTATAGAAGTTTGCCTTCATAAGAGCATATCTTTCTAAGATTCTATACCAGTCCTAGGGAGCAGAGCAAGGAACCCCTAAGATCTAAGGCAAGACTTTCTCTGGTACCTACAAGAAATAATTAAAAAGAAAGCCAAGCCATTTTCAGGACTCACTACAATAAAGCAAGTGCTACAAACCAGCTCTCTGAATAATCTACCTTCCTAAGGAATTAATTTTTCTTAATGCTAAACTTTCAGCCCTATACCCACACTCACAATGCCTGCAGGGGAAGACTGAGTGAAGGCAGGGGGTTGAAACAAGGGGATGTGTCCTAGACTATCTAACCTCTGGGGCTGAGACGTGAGCTCAGTCCAGCCCCTGCCAATTGTGGGAAAGGAGTGGGAATCTCCACAGCCCGCCCTTTTGCTCCAGGACCTATTGACTTAGTTGAGGGTGGCCCTCATCCTCTCACAATAGAAAGCCCCAGTTCAGTCATGAAAAGTTGTTGTTGTTTCCTGCTTAAGGCCGAGGATGACCGATTATTGAAACACTCTGAGAAAGCAGCCAGCAGACCACCTCGACACAGTCATCTCTCTCCTAGGCAGCTGCGGGGCTCCCCAGCTAGTCATCCCACTTCACCCTCTCCACTTGTAGGTTCTGTTCACCACACAGCATCCTGAGTGAGTCTTTAAAAATGGAAATCTGATCAGAGCACTTCCCTGATTCCACCCCTCATCGCATCTCTTTGCTCTTCCTCATTAACCCCGCACACGCTCCTGTTGCAGGTCCCTCGTATTCACTGTTCCTTCTGCCAGAACAACTTTCTAAAGACGTGCCCCGTCACTTGACCGAGTTCTTATTCAGAGAGGCCATCCCTAACCACCCTATCTAAAATAGTGCCCCCCCCCACCACACACACACACACACTCACAGTCATTCTGTCTTCTTGCCCTGCTTTGTCTTTCGTCATGGTACTTATCACTACCTGAAATTATACGTTTACTTGCATATTTGTTTTCTCTTTGTCGCTTCCCACTAGAATGGGAGCTCCCTGTGAAAGGGAACGTTTGCTGGTTTGTTCCCTCTTACATCCCCAGTGCTGGGCATATTAAACGCTCAATAGATATCTGTTGAATGAATACATTAATAAATGCCTATAAAACTCTTGAGGTTCAGATGCTGATGGCTGGTGTATTTGGGGATTAGAAGATATTTTAATGTAAAATCCCCATTTAATTTTCTTTTGCATCCATTCACAAATATGTATGCTACTGTAGCCATGCACCATAGTGAACAAACAAGTAGATAAGGATATAAACAGTTTATCAGCATGTGCTCTGATGCCAGCACTCAGCCTTGAACTTGTACATACTCTAGACAGTGAGTTCCTGAGGATTCCCTGTGATGGAGTGAGGGCCTGGCCTGTTGTAGGTTTTCAGTCAATAAAACAATGCATTTCCTATATGACAGTTTCCAAAAATAAAGCTGACGTAATACTTACTAGACTTTGTCCTTTCTTTCTCCTAGATTTGTATACAATCAAAGGGAACGCCCACGGGACACCGTGCATGTTTCCCTTCCTGTATAACCATCAGTGGCATCATGAATGCACCCAGGAAGGGCGGGAAGACAACTTACTGTGGTGCGCCACGACGAGCCGATATGAAAGAGACAAGAAGTGGGGATTTTGCCCAGATCCCAGTAAGAATAAAATCTAGTCTTCCCCGTATGTCATGAATGAATCAAGGATGATTAGAAAGCTATCTGTATCTAAAGAAAAGCACTGGGATTGACATATTGAAGTCTGAATAAGCACTCTGATTCTGTTTATCCAGATTTTGATTTTATGTTTGTTTTTGCCTTGAAAAAACAATCCTGATGTGTATTCCTTTTTTTCCTTACATTCAAAAGATGTTAATTAGCCATTCTTCTCTAAGCTCGTTGCATAAGGACGCTTTAACTGGAATCAGATCATAATAGTCTGTGATCTCATTAATCCCAGTTTCCAGGCAGAATACTTCAAAACAAACCTGAATGCATGTAAAGCTCAGTTACCCTTTCAGTCCACTTCCTCTTATGAGCTGCCTTAATTTCTCCACATCCAGGCTGCTTGTCTTGCCCACTGGCAAGTCCAGGCATCAGCTGGCCCCTTGATGGTCTTTCTAAAATCACAGTTGCCCTCATTATTTCTCGACAATGAGTTCTCATCTTTATTCCTTTTCCTTAGTACTCAATTTTTAGGTATAACCTTAAAGTCTTTTTGTCTTCTTAACTTGATTTTCAAGGTCCAGTGACAGCTGCAAAGTTCTAACTTTTTTTTTTCAGTTAGTAGTTTATTATTTTATTTAATTTTTATTGAGCTAAAAGGTTTCCAATGGTTCCTAAGTACGGGGGGATATTTATATATACCTTCTACTTTCTATATTCATTCTCCTTCACCTTGGTTCCTGAGAGTCAGTGAGCCTAGCTTTTGCAATCTCCTCATCCTCCACGCCTACCTTCCCTCCACATATATAATAAAATACAACAAATAAATGTGAAACAAAAGCAAATTGAAGAGATTAACTCCAAAGAATCTGATTTATAAGTTATTGTACAATTGTTTTCTAATCTAAGAGCCACTATGGCTCAGTGAATAAAAAAGAATATAGGCTTTGAAATTAGACAGACCAAGATTGGAGTTCTACTTCTTCTCAATGATGAGATCTTGAGTATCAGTTTCCTCACCGTAAAATGGAGATAATAACAGTATCTATTAAGGTTATTGAGAGGATGCAATTAGATGATACACCTAAGGCACTTATTAGAGTACTTGGTAAATAATAAACACTCACCAGGATTAGCTGTCATCATCATCATCATCATCATATCATCATCAAACCTAACTTATCCTTTTAACATGCACTTCTGAATCAAAGATCCTTCCTCTTTATTGTCTGTCAACAGCGTTAAGCTAGGTATAGTAGTGAATACCAAGTGTGGGAGGACTTAGGACCCTCCCTTCAAGGACTTGGCATCTAGATGAAACACAGGACAGACAGATTTGTTCTATAGCAGAAAATGCAGAGTGTATTTGATATGATGCTCTAGAATTACTTGGGGGAGAGTTAAAAATGCATATCCTGGCCCTTCTCCCAGAGATACAGCAGGTCCAGTGTGTGAGGCCCAAGCATCTGCATTTTTGACAAATGGCCCAGGTGATCCTGTTGCAGGTAATTCTTCATCAGACAATTAATAATATGCAGATAATTCTATGCATCTAAATACAGGGATGATATTAAGACATTTAACAACCAATATGATGTGGGCTATTGACCAATCCAGGTGGAGACCTTAACGTGGGTGTTAGGAGTCCTGGAGTCCCACTGCTGGTATTAACCCCTTAGCTGCTAGAATGTGAGGAAGGGCAAGGGGAGGTGCAGAGGAGACTGGGGCAACAAGGGGCACTCAAAGAGCTCAGGACAGGAGCTTTTGACCAATCAGCATGAAAGTATTCTCATCCTTTAATAACTGTCAGATTATCAGCCTTCTCCATCTGAATCTGAATGTACATATATAGGTGTATGTGCACGTAATCCCTACACTCCTTAGATTCTTGAATCAAATATCATGTTATTTGCATCTTCTCTTTCCATTTCCGTCTCTAATAGATGTCACTATTAAAAATAAATAAATCAATACTAATAAAATTAACATGTATTTCACATGGCCCCAATCTTAGGGACATTTTTTAAAACTACAGTATTCTCCTTGAGGTCCTGCAAAGAGCCCTGTCCCCATCCTCTGTCACTTTTCACCAATTATGGTTTCCCAGGTGGAAGCCTGGGTTTAGAGGTACTCGGGGCTTTGCACTCCCCAGACTATCTGTTTGTTCAGCTTCCTACGGCTTGGAAGCCTCCTCCGCTTGACAGCCTGCCACATTCCAGCTCTCCTGACCTTTACCACAACCAGCAGAGAGCATTTTTATTTGTGCAGTGCGAAATTACAGTTCCAGTTTTCTTCCTTTCTTGTTACTTTTGGTTCCTGGTGGCCAACATAGCACAAAATGATATGTCGGAGACTGAAATATGAGCAAGCTGATAGCTCTTTCCACGGGGTCAACAAATGGATAGGACAGAGAGGAATAAGTGGAATAAAGCATAGATTCGTACTTCTGTATCTCATCTTTCTTACGTGGAAGTTGTTTAGTACCTCAATGTAAAATGATGCTATCTTTTTTTAAAAAGTTGATTGTAAGTGAGCAAAATTTAAATTTAGTACTAAAAAACACATACACAAACACGATGGCAGTGAGGGATGCGATAAAACATCTGTCACTATAGATCTTCAGGGAAAAGGCCAATATATAGGAATCTTTCTGGGTTAGTTAGAGGAAATTCTGGGCCATGCTCGGTCACCCTGGTTGTGTGTCTTGCTTAGTTAGTTTGAGATATTTTTAGGATATCAACCTTTGTAACAATCTGACTGCCCTTAAACCTTATTCAGCTGATACCATTTTTATCAGTAACTTGAATGATACAGCAGAGCAGATTGGTACCAATATAGATGTATGACTGCCCACCTCACCAGAGCCTCCAACAGTGGTCAGCAATTTTATTATATCTCTCTTGTCATGATGCCTTCTCACTCCCCTCAAGGACCATGCCAACCTCTATATTCTCCGTTAACTTCCATCCCTTCTCTCCATTCTCTTTCTTGATTCTCACCAGATGACCTCAATTCCTGCCTCATAATGAAAACAGGATCCATCAGAGGGGAAGTTTTGACAACTTCCTGCTCCCTAACATTTAAGCCTACCTAGATCTGGACTCATCTTTTTTCCCTTCCATCCTGTACAATGGTGTTCCTCCTCCGACCCAAGGCAAATCTCCCCACCTGGACTCTAGAGCCTCCTGTTCAACCTTCTCCAACCTCTATCTCAGTGGTTCTCAAAGTGTGGTCCCCATTCTAGCAGCATCAGCATGGGCTTGCTAGAAATTCAAATTATCAGCCACACCCAAACAACTATATCAGAAATCCTAGAAGTACAGCCCTGCTGTCTGTTTTAACAAGCCTTCTCGGTGATTCCAATGCACACCATTCTACTGGATCCTTCTCATTAGCAGTGAAACCTGCTTGTCTGAAAATAACACCTTAAAAATAATACAACTTCTCATCCTTACTTCTGCCTCCTGAAAATGCGCCTCTCTCATCCCCTACATAGAGAGACTTCTCAAAAGAATTGTCTACCCCTTCGCATCTTGCTTTCACTCCTCAGTGCACTGTCACTGCTTGGTTCTATGATGGTGCATGCCTGACCTCTATTTCCACAAACTAGTCATTTCCACAAATATGCATTGAACACCTACTATGTGCCATGCACTCTGCTGGCTGCTGGGATCATAACGATGAATGTGAAAGATGAACGTCATAGTGTCTGCCCTGATGAAGTTCACATTCAAGTATAACACTCAAATTGATTTATAATTACAAGTTTTGATAGGTGATACTTTAAAAAAAACAAAAATGGTGTTCTAAGTGAGAAATCAAATGTAAATTTGAGAGACAAAGAAAGTTTTACTGAGGAAGTTGCATTTCAACTCTAGCCCAAGAGATGACTGGGTGTTATTAAGATGGAAAGTTGGGGGATGAGATGTCCATCCAGAGTTGTAGTGGTACAGCAGTGTACCAAGGAGGCAAGAGGAAGAAGCCATAGGAGTGGTCAGCACTCATATAGGCAATAAAAGGAGTTTATTGTTTGACTAGAACTAAAAAATAGTAATAAACCCAACTAAAGGTCATTCTGCTTTTGACTGACCACGCACATGAACTGGCAATTCTAAACAAGGTCCATGATAAAATACTCCCACCTGTCCAGGTTGACTGCCCTGCCACACACCCCCAGCATACCACTGGCCAAATGTCTGAAGTCTTTGAGGAGGGAAAGAGGTTTTTGCTGTCTAGGAAATACAGAGTGGCAATAGCACATGAGTGAAGGAGAGAGGAACAAGACACTCTGGAAAGGTAGGCAGAGGCCAACTCATGCAAGCAAGATAATTCAGAGTGTCCTAGAGGTAAGGATTTACCTAATTCCAAGTGTAAAAGAAATCCATAGAAGAGTCTTAAGCAGAAGACTGATTATGCTTTAAGATTTTTTTTTTTAAGATGGGGCCGGCCCAGTGGCGCAGCGGTTAAGTTCTCACGTTCCGCTTCTCGGCGGCCCGGGATTCGCTGGTTGGGATCCCGGGTGTGGACATGGCACTGCTTGGTACGCCATGCTGTGGTAGGCGTCCCACGTATAAAGTAGAGGAAGATGGGCATGATGTTAGCTCAGGGCCAGGCTTCCTCAGCAAAAAAGAAGAAGGCTGCCAGTAGTTAGCTCAGGGATAATCTTCCTCAAAAAAAAAAATTTTTTTTTAAAGATCACCGTGGCTTCATATGGTGAATGGCTTGGAAGGGAGCAAGAAGGAAATCCTCGAGATCAGTTATAAGGCTCCAGCAATAGTCTGGGCCAGAGATAGTGGTGACTTGGGCTAGGCGGCAGCAAGGAGGTTGGTAAAAAATGGATATATTGAAGATCTAATTTGGAGATAGACTGAACAGGACCTGGTTGTCAGGAACTCAACTGAGTTGGAGAAAGAGAGCTAAGCTATCAGGTGTCTGAGTAGCTGATTAAAGCTACAATCCTTTGAATATACCAAAAATCACTGAATTCTATACTTTAAATGGGTGAGTTATATGGTATGATAATTATATCTCAATAAGACTGTTACTTTTTTAAAAGAGTAGATGAGAGATGAGGAATTGGAGATAGTCTGTATATAAAAGTGTGTTTCATACTTTTTAAGAATGAGAGATGTTAGGCCATCTTTGAATGTATCTAGAAATGATCTAACAGAGAGCGGTTGAAGATGCAGGAAAGTCAAAGCAACTGGTGGAGTATGAGTGGTCTCTGAGAAGACAGAACGAAGTAGGGTCCAGATCATAGATGGACAGACTGGCCTTTGTAGATGTAAAGACAATTTCTCCGTAGGAGGGAAGGGGGAGAGGATAGTACAGATCCGGGAAGGTTGATAGGCTGGGTAATGGGAGAAAGAGGAGAAACTAGTCCACTGGCTGTGGACTTTCTCTCTGAAGAGGAGGAAGAAGGAGTGAGAGGTTTGCACAATAGAAAAGATGTGAAGTGGGCTTTGTGGCTGCTGGGAGAGCAAGCTTGTTAGAGAAAACTATCAATGTTTCCAGAGAGTATGGAGGTAGCTGATAATGAACTAATCAGAATGACTTTTCTTGGTAGTGGTCATCTGTTGGGTGCAGGCACAGAGAAGGCAGCCCCATAAAGTCACTAATGCGCTCAGTTTTCATCATATTCAAAGATTCAGCCACATGTAACAAAATTGACACCAACTCTTTCTTTGGGCTTCTGTGGCCCACACCTATCAGTTTTCCTCTTTCCTTTGTGACCATCACTTCTCAGCCTCCTCTGAGAGCATTCTTTTCTACCCAATAACCGTTAAATGCTGATGGGCAAGCTTGGAGAATACCATGAACAAGATGAATGTGGTACCCGCTCTCCTGATACATTTTATCAGGAGAAACAATCAAATAGCAATCACATAATGCATCATTTAATTTCCGTTGTGATCAGGGCTACCAAGGAACGTGTAAGGCAGTGGGAGTGTATGGCAAGAAGTCCTGACTCGGTCTGCCATCCCTTTTACCTGAGATTTGCCAACATAGCACTTTGCAGGAAGCAAATATTCAAACTATTTGCTGAGTATATGAAAGACCAAAGAGAGAGAAAAATGGTAAATTTGCAGCTTGGAGTTGCTCTAATAGTGGAAGAATTCACTTTTTAAAAAGAATTCAACAGTTTTAAAAAGTGGCAAGAAACAGCACAGCTGGGACAATGGCAAAGCCGTATTCTTAGGGAAGAAAAACAAGCCTCATTAATGGAGAAGAGGAATGGCTTATCTCACTCATAACCCACAATAAAATCAGAGCTGACATGAGTATACCTCAGTTCATTAAAAGAGAGGTGTATTTTGGGAGGGGAAAATCACCTATTTATAACTTCATGCAAAAGATCTTTCATCAAATAATATGAATACAAAGATATATCACACAGTTGCTTCCCTTAAGGAGCTCATATTATAGCAACCAAGGAGATAATATAAAGACAAGCAAAGGTGCAAAGAAATATGACAATATGATTCTAGCCCTTAGAATAGAAATTTTTAAGAATAATTAAACATACCTGACATCCCCGGCTTCAATGTTGCGTTTTCAGTGGCTTGGAAAGAGAGATTATATAAGAAGCAGCAAGAGAACTAATGGTAAATAAATGCGTACACCCCAGGCCAAGGTGGGCACCTGTGCCAGGTGGGTTCCCAGGGAGCAGTCTCTGAGGCAGAGAGGAACATGCAGGAGGTCTCCTGAGGAATGCTGTCAGGATCAAACACACGGAAGGAAGGGAAGAGGGCAAGACTGCACAGGATTGTCATGCGGGCCTGGCAACTCCTAGACTGACCTATGAGAGATCTCAAACTGGATTTCCCCTACTTGGGTAGAGAGGAGGGGCCTTATAGCCCTGCACTGACTAGTCATGGTTTTCCAGCTGCCCTTGGGAAGTGAAGGTGACATTGGGTGCTCTTAAGCCAAGGCAATCCTTGACGAAAGCTTAACGTTGAGAGGTGTCTGCTGGCAGTGGAGGAATAAGGCCTTCTGTCCTGAAGTGCCATCAGGATAGCCCATCGCAGCACCTGGGCCCAGGGTAGCATTTTCATTCCATTCGTCACTGTATAACCTTCAAATAAGATCCACGGAGTGCCGCACAGCCCACCTAGAGAAGCAGAGAGAGGACTTGTGGTCAGCCTGCATAGAAGTACAAATGCTTATATTTTAGTTAAAAGCAAATTTCAATAATGAATGAACTTACTTGTTAGGAGAATATGGGCATATTGCAAATATTTGGAGTTTCCTTTTGATTAACCTTGAGAATTGGCACAGATAATCTAAAACCAAGGAAAATTTAGCAAAACTGGGCTACATAACTTGCAGCACAGACAGGATCACTGTAAGTCTCTCATCTTAACTGTTTAATACATAGAATTCAGGCAGGTTACTAAAAAGGCTGTGTTTGCATAGCTTGATCTATGTCCAGTTGAACAGGCAGGACCAACTCTGGGCAAAAATGGAAATGAAATCAACTGAAGTGTCCTCCAGACCTTCTCTTATCATGTGCGTGGCTGTGGCTTGGCAGCTTCTAATGAGGACTTATCGTCCGATCTTTCTTCGCAGCAGGAGATGAGAGGCAGGTGCTCTACTCCCAGACATCCTCTCCCTGTATCTCCCTTTCTAATGTCCTACTATCTTCTAGTAGCCAAAGGCTACTCAGACCTACCCTCCTTGAGAATTTCTTCTTTTAAACCAGTGTTTCCCAGTATTTGCTTCATGGACCATCTGCTGAGAATCAGGAATATATTTAACATCCAGGTTTCTGAATCCCACCTCAGACCTACTGATTCAGAATCTCTGAGACCGAGAACGAGGCATCTGCACTTTTTCTAGAAGCCGGCTGAATGATTCCTATGCACACTGAAATTATGAACACTCCCCTCTCCTCCCTCATGGCCTCAGCTGTCACACTGGATGAACGGGGCTGAACTGATGTCTTATAATGCTTAGTGTTGTCCATCTCAGGGATGGCCTAGCATTTTAACCGAAGACCATCTTAAAGGACTCAGTGTCAATGGGGAAATTTCAGCTGCCAGGGCAAGGTGATTACTGATAATTTCCTCCTATCTTTCCCTTCCTTTCCTTCAGTTTTACGTGGTGACAACAGCCCTATATCTGCCCTCTTTCAATCTTGGATCCTTCTACACTATATTTGCCAGTCAGGAAACTCTATAGTCAACCTTAGATTTATATGTGGTTTAATAACTTCTGGTTAACTAACTCAGTTCTGGGGAAAGCACATGGCAAGCAGACGTGAAAACAAACTTTCCACGTTTCCAAGGGAACCATCTAACTAAGTATTATGGGAAAAACAAAACAAAAAAGATTTCATTGTCAAATAAGTTCAAGGTTTACTGAGTTAAAATTAAGCCGTTGCTTTACTTCAGAACTTCTCAGGGCCTTTAATATGCTAATGGATGTTATGAATTTTCCAGAGGAGGGTATATATGCGTTATATCCCAGAGTTTCTTGAGAAGCTCTTGAAGTTGTATTACACCATGGCCCACACTTTGGGAAAAGTTGTTCTAGGTTTTAGCAGATTGCCTGTCCATCAGTTATACTCATGCTGTAGCATGGTGCACATTTTCTACATTCTGAAGTTCCTTGGCTGAGTCTGATTTCAGGTAAATATTATGGCTGCTTAGTTCATCTTGGGTTTTGATTTAAAATTTTAACCAAAGCACCCAAACTAGGTCTTCATTTTCTGTTACTTCAATAAACTTCAAATTTCAGATACACATGTCATAGTTTATTAAATTTACTTTTAAGCTTACTGTGCAATCTTGGCCAATGTTTTACCAGTGGATTTCACTTCTCTTCCTTTTGGCTGAAAGAACTTTCTTAAACTAAATATCAGTGTTCCTGTTCTCAGTGTTTATTTGAAAACTTGTGTTCATTATACACTCATATTTCTACCATATCCCTTTTATTCCATCTAGCATTTTTGTATTTGAGGGGAAAAAAGCCTTTTGAAACAACATTAGATTCCATTTCAAATAAACATTTAAATTCACACAGCTTTCAGTATAAAACTCTAAATGATTGCTTTTTAAAGAACTCAGATGTTATTTCCCAAATATTTCACTTCATTGCCTTCTCAAAAATGGCTGCTATTATTTTCCCAGAAAGGATCAGAACCTTTTTATTGATAATTTCTTGAATTTCTTTTAAATCTCCAAAGAGTTTAACCATAAAGTGCCAATGGGATAACAATGCAGATTTCATCATAAAGGCCTAATCAAGAATTGATAAGGTACTGAAGTTTTAGAGGTTGCAAGTTGGAATCATTCCATTCAAATTCACCGCAAAAATGTATTGCTGTACAGATAAAATAAGGTTATAATTAATGTTTTAATGGATTTTATTTCCAGCATCCTCAGAGGTGGGTTGTGATGCTGTCTGGGAGAAGGATCCCAATTCACACATTTGCTACCAATTCAACCTGCTTTCCTCTCTCTCCTGGAATGAGGCACATTCTTCATGCCAGATTCAAGGAGGTGCTTTACTAAGTATTGCAGATGAGAATGAAGAAAATTTCATAAGGAGTAAGTAGTTGGATGATGCACATTGATATTGATACCATTAAAATGACTGTCATGAACAGTTATGTTCATGTATGCAAAGATGTATTCTGGAAAAAAAGTCCCTGGGAATATATTTTTCTTTTATTAACATGGGCCAAACTCCCACCCAGAAGCTTGACTTAAACGCTAGGCCATTCCATTTGCTACCTGGTCGTGTCTTCCTTATTTCCTCCCCTTGGGGAACAGAAGTTGAGCCCACCCCAAGGAACCCAGGAGAGTTTGCAGTTCTAGCAAGTGGATCTGGGAGACTTCTAAACTTAAGTACAACTTCCTGCTCTGCTGGAGATCTTAGCCATTCAGTTTCCATTAACAAATAATTGTGTCATTTATTAATTAAACAAAATCTTACCTGTAAGTCACTATGTGCAGGTACACAGCAGGCCTTCTGGTGAATGCCAAAGAACTTAAAATTTAGTTGGAAAAGCAAATGCACACACATTAACTAACAGCATAAAACAATAATATAAGATGTCTAAAGAGTTGTGCTAATGAGCTGGGTCTGTGTTCCACCTATCACCTAAACATTCCTCTTACTTCTCCTTTATCGACTAAATGTGTGTGTAGATGTGTACATATAGCTTGTTAAAAATTTTTGGAAACAACATTTGAAAGTGCCACAAAATTACCCACTTTCGTTCAAAGTTTCTGATGCTTTTTTTTCAAACTTTATTGCACATGTAGAACATGTTTATTCTAGAATGATTTTAAAATTTCAAGTGTACAGAAAGAAAAACAAAAGAAAAATCTCCCATAATTCCACAATCCAGAGATAACCACGTTTTCCTGGGAAAACATATAAATGCGTGCTTGCATACATACCTAGTGTCTATGGACATTGGTATTGAATAAAAACATGAGGCAGCTCTTGCACAGTGGTTATGAGCAGGGACCAGAGAGCCACCTGCCTGGGTTTGAATCCTGCCTCTACCACTTTCTAGCAGGGCTAAACAGGTTAGTGACTTAAGCTCTCTGTGCCTCAACTTCCCCCCTCTATCAAATGGAAATAATAATAATGCCTCCTTTTAGGGGGCGCAGATTACGTGTTATTGTGCAGGTGAAGTCTTAGAAAAGTGCCTGGCACACAAAATAAACACTCCATATATGTTAACCATTTAACAACAACTGTGCACACGGTTTAGTAATATGCTTATTTCATTTACCTGCATATAATGAACATCTGTCCATGTCTGTAAATGTAGATCTACATCATAATTTTTAATGGTTCCATAGTATTATGGGTTAGCAATAATATATTTATCCGATCTCCTACTATTAGGGATAGATAAATAAAATTATTTATTTTGTTTTTATTTATTTGTTGCTATTATAAACCACCTCTGCACGTACCTTTGTGCAAAGATCCCCAATTATTTCTCTATAAGTTTGTAGAAGTAGATTCATTGGGTGGGAGAGGAAGCACATTTTAAGGCTTTTGAGAGTCATTAACACCTTCCAGAGGGATTGTAACAAAGGCAGGAGCAGTGCATGCCTGTGCCTTTCCCCACAAACATGCAAAAGTGGGAAATTAATCACAGAAACTCATTTGAGTGAGTCATATTGTGGGAAAACACCCATTTTCAATATCATCATTAGCCTGTAATGGTTTTCATAGAAAATTTTGCACAGCATTTATGAATTAAAATGATCTAGACTGCTGGGATTTCTAATAAGAGGGTTTGGACTTACTCATCAGACTTCAATACGATGAAAGAAATCAGGTATGTCAGAGACTTTGATTTAAATACTACAGTTCTATGATTCAGACTTTGGGGATTGTTTAGGAAAACAGGAGTCTAGTCATATAGATGGAAGCCTATTCTCACCCAGGTTTTTTTTAATGATGAGAATAGAAGAGCTACTAAAACACCCAGAAAAAAAAAGTAACAAAATGGCAGTAAATACATATTTATCAATAGCTACTTTAAACGTCAATGGACTAAATGCTCCAATCAAATGCCATAGGGTGGCCAATCGGTTAAAAAAACAAGACCCATGTATATACTGCATACAAGAGACACACTTCAGATGTAAAGACACTCACAAACTGAAAGTGAAAGGATGGAAAAAGATATTCCATGCAAATGGCAAAGAAAAGAAAGTGGAGGTAGCGATACTTAGATCAGACAAAATAGTCTTTAGAACAAAAACTGTAACGAGAGACAAAGACGGGCACTATATAATGAGAATAGTCTACTGTTTCTTGCTAATCGCTGATGGACATTAGCTATGGTATAAGGAATTGTCTAAGCTGTCACGAATGCCAAGAAGTATCCAAAGGAATTTAGGTTCAAATTTGTTGTTATAGAATTGTGAGCCAGTTTAGTTGTAAAGCTTAATAGACTGTTTTGGTACATTTAAACACAGATTACAAATTACAAAATGATTTTGCATGTGTATTGTTAAAACAATTGCACAGAGGGTATTCAAAAGAACTCTAACATAAGAATACTTAATCTTTAAATATTTTAAGTAGATTATTTGAAAACATCACTTGGCACTTACCCTAATAGGAAATGTGGAAATTTCTCCTTCTTGTCAATCCTTCTCCCAGCCCACTTCCTGTCATCGCGATGCCCATTACATGATTTGATCAAATGGTGCTACTGAAAGGGCTAATCCAATCAACATTAGGAAGAGGTGGTGTTAATGTCACAGAAACCTGAAACGGCAGGGCCTAAGAATATTATGCTGTTTCTGTTTACAGATTTCTAGGGTCTCAAAATTGTAAAGCACCTTTTTCTCTTTCCTTAAGTGGGTTAAGTTCTTCCAGTTTTCCACAATTGTATTGAAATGCCCAATCACAGAGGATGCTGCAGCCTTGTTGTGTGAATTCACTAATCTTCATAACCTGGGTGACCATACAATCAATCATTCAAACCGAGACTCTTTTGAGAGTAAAAAGGATTGCGATTAATAATTATTCTGGAACTACCAGCATAAACTATTTTTCCAGGCGAACTGGGACATACAGCTCAGCCTATGTATAACTCTTATCTATCAGGGTCTCAGTCTCAGGCAGGGCCCCTGCATCTGGCTCAAAATAAATTGGGTTCCGAAGCAGATGAACCATAAGAGGACAATCTCTCTCTTATAGATTAAAAAATTAAATGGCAACATTTGAAAGTGTCACAAAATTAGTCATTTTCACTAAAAGTTTCTGACTCTGTTTTTTCCCCCACATTTTATAGCACAATTCATGTTTACTCTAGAATAATTTTTAAAATTCAGGTGCACAAAAAGAAAAACCAAAGGAAAGTTTTCCCTAATTCTATATTTTTAGTAACCATATTTTTCTGCACAAGCACGTCAATGCACATGTTTATATATAGCATTTATAACAAAAGTGGTGTTGAATTAGAACATGAGGATGTGTGGTGCAGTGGTTGGAGCAGGGGCCACAGAGCCAGCCTGCCAGGACACCTCCTCCACTCCAAGGTGAAGAAGCAGCCTCATGTGTCTGCATTGTGTTTGACCCTTACTTCCCAACCTGCCGTAGATCTCTGTGGATGCTCCTGTCCCTGGATTATGCTGCTCCTCTTGGCCAGACAACACCTACTGGATAGCCCCCTCCCTTCTCTGCTTGAGCATACCTTCTTTAAGTTGAAGACTTGCCTCCATTCACCAACAATATTTATCTGCTTTCCTCTTCATTGCCAGATCCCTAAAGAAAAGCTTCTTTAAATTGTTCCATTTTTTAACTGTGAAATATTTCAAAAATATTGACAAGTGCATAAAATTATATGTGCACACACATATACCCATTACACGGATTTAAGAGCATTTCTTCCCAGCCCCCTTGCTCAGGGTGCATCGTGGCCTCAGAGTACTGGAGTCTCGAGCCTCCAAGCTGAAGCCACAGGGCACACATGACAAGTGAGAGAAGACAAAAGGGCACTTTCTGGGAGTGACCCTGGACACTTCCTCCTTCTTCCTCTAAAAGCCCTAAGTGCATGAGCTCACACGAGTCAGATGGTCTCAGACTTGTGGCCACGCACCCTTGGATGCATTGATGAGCGTTGAAAGGCAGCATTTCTGGATGCTTAGGTTAAGCACTTCACAGCTGCTGTCAGAGAGGCTTTAGGAGACTGCTGAGTTTTTCAAGACAGCGGGAGAGGAGACTGGCTTTGTTCCTCTGAAGCATCAGGGTGGGATTTAGCAGCACTTAAACCCTTTTCTGTCACTGACTGGAGTTAATGTATGACTGCATGCTCCAGGAGTAGGAAAACAGGAAAGAAGTGTAACATTGATCTTTTTTTTGAAACTTCATATTTCTCTTCATTTCAGAGCACTTAAGCAGTGACGCAGTGGAGGTGTGGATAGGTCTGAATCAGCTGGATGAAAATGCTGGCTGGCAGTGGTCTGATAGAACGCCGCTCAACTACCTGAACTGGAACCCAGGTACTCACAGCATTTTATTTACCTTCGACAGGTGGCGTCATCCCACAGCCTTCAACAGCAGTATTTCCCACATGTGTATAAGACATGTTACGTTGAAAGTGGTTTATGAACGTTTTTTTAAGCCTGCCTGAATTCCTTTAAGGCAAGCTTTTCCGGACAAGAAAATGGAGGCCAAGAAAGTAAGCTATTTAGTCAATGTTGCAGGAGGATTTGAGTCAGAGCAAAGATTCCAGTCAGCTGTTTTAGAAATAGCAGCAAATTGCAAAATATTTCTCTACTTTAAAACAATAAAATCAACTGTTGCTATCTTTGGGAAATCATTTCATTGCCATGTCTGGACTTCAACTGCAAAATCATAGATAGAACAATTTCTAGGATTTATTGTATATGCCAAAGAGAAGACTCTCTCCTTGATGCGAAGGCTACATTTCAATGTATATTAAACTAACCACTTTTGCTTCTAACATTAGCCACACACATTGTATTTTCAGAAATAAACTTTGAGCCGTTTGTTGAATATCACTGCGGAACATTTAATCCGTTTATGCCAAATGCCTGGAGGAGTCGGGATTGTGAGTCCACCTTGCCTTATGTATGTAAAAAATATCTAAACGACACTGATCACGAAGGAGTTGGTAAGTGTTCTAATTTTAAGCTGTTCTTCTGAGTCGCTTACTTGTGTTCTCAATATATTCACATCCCTCTTTTTATTTGCTAATAATTCAACATTTAAACTCAGCTAAGGCTAATTTTTATAGGAATAAAAATGTATAACTAGATAATACCTGTTATTCCATGAATTTAACAAATGCATTTAGATTTTTACTAAAAAGGAAAGCAAAATAAACTGAGCATAGAAAACATTTTCTTCTTCTCTGTTTAAAAAACTTGCACTCTTAGTCATTCCGAATTAGAAAAACAAGACATGCTTCCTTTTCTATTCTAGTTTTGAGTTTTATTTATGGTTCCTCTAGAAATTAAATGTGCGTTAGAAAATAGTTTTATGAAATTCCTTACCTTATTGATTTCCTATCACACTCTGTATCTCTTATTAGTAACACATCCTCCTCCGCAAAATAACATGCGAAACTTTTAGGTGTATTTCAGACAAATACTACCTAATTACGGTCTAGTACCTGAAGCCCAATTATTTCTGTTTTTAAGATCTATTACCTCTTTTTAGTTTCTGTGGGAATTAATGTCTTAACTCGGAAAGTGGAGATAAAAGCATAACCATTTTTAAAAGAATCATTACCAGTATAATTAGAAACAACTCTGCGTTTAAAAAAATAAGCTGAGTTGTCATTTTTAAATATTATCGCTTACAATTAAGCTTTAACTTTCATTGTTAAGTCGCTAAGCCTAAGGGTATTTTAGAATATGGGGTACATGAGGGAGAAGAAGCATCGAACCATTTTCTTCTGTAGAGATTTTCTCATTATTTCAATAATTTACTGAAATTGCTGCTCCTGTTGATGTCCTTCTTTCTCCACTTCTTCCTTCTTTTCTTTCTTCCTTATGCCCGCCTACACTCTTTCCTGCCATGGCTTCTTTTCTTCTGTTTTATTGATTCTCCTGATCTACCGATTGAGGTCAGAAGACCAGAAATGAGGGTAGTTACACAAAGTTTGGATTATTTGCTGTTGCTTCAACTTCAACAAATTCCTTTGATGAGCTGGTCCAGGGTCTTCAAACTGGGTTTCTAGGATCCGCGGCTTCCTTGCGTGGCTCTGCCTTTGCTTGAGTCAGAGAAGTTCCTCTTTCTTCTTTTTCTTACCTTTAGAGTGAAGTTTAAGGTTACATTTTTAAAAGGTGCTCCATGACTGTATTTTTTAGGTTGACAACCACTGCAGTCGATGATATCTAAACGTGCTAACATTCCTCGACTGTGATTCTCATTACTGTCAGAGTCCTAGAGGCGATTTTAAAAGAACATCTTGTTTCCCAAATAGCAATGAAGTTATATCTAACTAAATTAGTGCTTAAGGGAGGCACCTATGATGGTTACTAGAATAAAAATGCTATCACCAGGTTGGGGACAAGTTCCTGGAAGAGGAGAGCCAGAACTTGGCAGGCACACCTCTGCCTTCCCCAACATTGTCAGAGCATCCTGGCACTACTTTCCTGTAAGCCTAACCCAGCGGCCATATGAACCCAGAGGGACACCACAGGCGCCCAGACTGCCCCTCGGGATGAAAGCTATTTGTCATCTCTGCCCTAGAGGAAGTGGCCAGAATTTCAGACTCACTTAAGCTGAGGATAAAATATTTATCCCGACCTACATACTGTACATAAAATCCTTGGGATTAAACACCATTTAAGTTGTGTTCCATAATACTCCTTTTCCAGTGTAAAAATTTTTTTTTAAATGGACAGCTCTAGCTGGTAAATCTTATATCTAGCCCTGACTCTCAGCTTTGGCTGTGTGACCTTTACAAAGTCTCTGTACCTCTGTGCCTTCGATATCTCACCTGGAAAATGAAGCGCTGACATTCACTCGATGCTGGGTTTACAGCATAGATTGAATCCTTCTCAACTCTGAAGATCTAGAATTCTATGAGTCAGATGTTATTGTTTCATGTATTTCTGTTTTTGAAGTTTTAAAAAAATCATGTATTAATGGTAATTTATATTGAGTCATAAGTAATGTTAAAATTATTGTGGAAAATGACATTGTTTTTTCTTGGTTTAAAAAGAAAAAGATGCTTGGAAATATTACGCTACCCACTGTGAGCCTGGCTGGAATCCCCACAATCGTAATTGCTATAAACTTCAGAAAGAAGAAAAGCCCTGGGCTGAGGCTTTGCGTTCTTGCCAGTCTGATAACAGTGTATTAATAGACGTAACTTCGCTGGCAGAGGTGGAGTTTCTTGTCACCCTCCTTGGAGATGGTGAGTGCCAACTGACTATGACTTGACAGATATGAAATATAATGTATTAACTATCTTTATTAGTGGAATTGAAAAGAAACTAAGCTATTTAAAAGTGACTATGGCACAAATTTCTGAAGTTTCTAAAATATATTCAGGAGTGAAAATTTACTGGATTTTACAAAATAGATGTTCAGAAATTTTGTAACATCTCACATATGCCAGATAGATTCGATTTTTAAAGATTTTTTTCAAGGGGCAAAGGTTATTTCTGAAACGTCTAATGAAGAAACCTGAACCTGTAATTTAGCTTTATGGCCGCTAGATAGCGGTAGTGTACTGTGGGCATGTAATCCAAGCAATAAAGGGAATTCCTTAGACAAATAATTGGATTTAAATAATTTTTGTTGTTGTTAGTGCCATGGAGTCAATTCCAAGTCCTAGCGACCCTGTGTACAGCACAGCAGAACCCTGCCGGGTCTTTTTTCACCATCTTCTCACCTTCTAGCACTGTATCAGACAATGCTCCACTGTTATTCACAAGGTTTTTATAGCCAATCTTTTCAGAAGTGGGTGGCCAGGCCCTTCTTCCTAGTTTGTCTTAGTCGGAAGTTCTACTGAAACCTGTCCACCATGGGTGACCCTACTGGTATTTGAAATGCTGGTGGCACAGCTTTCAGCATCACAGCATCACACAGCCATCACAGTAGGACAACTGACAGACAGGTGGTGTGGTTCCCCGACCAGGAAACAAACACAGACCGTGGGAGTGAGATCGTGAATCTTAAACACTAGACCACCAGGGCTGCCTTACATAACTTCAGCCAGTGAAAATGGGTAGTTTATTTGGTGCAGTGGTTTTCAAGCTGTGTGCCATGTCAGCAGTTCCAAGCTCCTGGGCCTCCACCCAGCTTTAGTCCATCAGAGCAGGTCTGCTCCTACCTATGTCATATATTTGACAGAGGAGTCTGCTGGAAAACATTGAAATCACTGACTTAGAGTAAATTTTTTAAAATAAAAATAAATCTCCAGAGTCTACTCTGATGACCTTTCCAATGCTGGTTTTAGTTCAGAGTGAAAATGAAAATCTTTCTCTGTCATTTTTCTGCACCCTTTGCATCTGGGATTAAAAGAAATCCTGTGGCTGCCCCTGTCTCAGCAAGGGCTCTTGAACATCTCTCTCGGCCATCTCGGGTCTATTCAGCCTGCCTGAGCTGTTGAACTATTTACTTTTCCAGCAACCCTATTGCTCCCATTTCAGTGCTTCTATGAGTTTCAGTATCCTTTTTAACCAATACAAAAAAAAGCAAGAAAAAATATATGTTAAGCTAGGCTACCATTAAAAGTTTTTTTTTAAAGTACGCTTTTCCTAATCCAATGGGACTTTCTACTTTTCCTTTCTCTAGACAGAAACAGAGCTTGACTTTTCAGATCTACTATGCATACAGTAGCAGGAACTAATGAGAGTTCCAGCAATTTGACTTGCTTAAGCTTTGTCCTTCCGCTGGCTTTAGATCACACTCTGCCTCCCTTATGAAGCCGATATCAAGCAGATCGGACAGGATAGGGGGGAAAGTTTCAAGCAGGTATTTTATACTGAGACTTAGATTTCATCACATGAAGAAATAAAGAGAAAATCACATGCAAAGTGGTATATTTTGGTAATAGCCCCAGTGGCTTGTGTGCTTTGCAGATATTGGGTTCCTATAAGTAATTCACATTTATGTCTTACAGAAAATGCATCAGAAACATGGATTGGTTTGAGCAGCAGAAAAATTCCAGTTTCCTTTGAATGGTCTAATGGCTCCTCAGTCACCTTTACTAATTGGCACACATTTGAGCCCCAGATTTTTCCAAATAGAAGCCAGCTGTGTGTCTCAGCAGAGCAATCTGTAAGTTGATTCATCTGTTCAGTGCTCCCTTTGCTGGACTCGTATTGAAGGCCATCTGTGCCAGGGACTTGGACTATGGCAGAGACCAAGACGGGCACAGTCTCTGCCCCTCATGGGGCGCCCAAGCTGGGCAGTGAACATGTACGCCCAGGAAAAGCATGGTGATGATAGCTCTGAGGAGATAGGAGACATGATGGTGAGAAACAACTACTTCAGACAGGACTGTCACGGGAGGCTCTCTGAAGAGGTGACATTTAATTAAGGAGGGAAAAAAAAAACCTCTTGAAGAGCAGGGGTAGAACACCCCATGCAGGAGGAGACTAGTGTGAAGCCCAAAGGCAGGCCAAGCCTGTAATCCAAAAGCAGACCAGTGTGGCATGAAGGTATGAATGGTGAGGGGTGGTAGGAGATGGGGCAGGAGGAGTGCAAAAATGTGAGGCTCATCGGCCCAGTATTCCTATACCAAAGGGCTTCAAGGAGACAAAGGGCATGATCTGATTTACATCTTTAAAAGTAACTGTGGCTGCTGCATAGAGAATAGATTGGAGAGGGATAAAAGGGAAGCAGAGAAACCATTTTGGAGGGTACTCCAGGGGTCGAATTAGGGTGTGGTGAATATGGAGACAAGCAGACAGATTCAAGGATCCTCTGGAAGATACGAATTGTTGCTAACTTAGATGTAGGGGTGAGAGAGCGGTGGGTTTTTGTCTTGAGCGACCACCAGTTTGGTGGATGGTGGTGCCATTGACCACCATGGTAAAGACGATGGGAAGAACCGAGGTGTTGGGAGGTTACTCTGGAGAGTGATGGTTTTTAAGCTCCATTATCTTATTAAAATAAAAGAATTTCAACAGTATGTGCAACCTCTTTGAAAACTGTGAACCAATGGAAAATCTTGCTCTTTTCCTCACATGAGTATAAGGTCCCAGTGGCCTTAACATCACACTTATCCCTAAGCTCTAGTCTCTCATTTATCTAAAACATCTGATTATACAGAATTAGTTTAATCCCAAACCATTTGAAGGGCTTATTATGTGTTTAGAAAAGACTTAATCTCTTTGATCAGATAGCTGCCGAGTTTTGGACTTAGAGGGATTTTATAGGCGTCTTTACTCTTTCAAACCACCAGGAAACCATATCAAGTTCCCCCAAGAAGCAGTTTATTGAATGCTATTTAAGTAGCTTGACAAAGGCATTGTGCCAACCAAACATGGAAAATTTCTAAGGACTCGATTTTATGACATATTTTGTTGTTCTTTTTTTAAGGCTGTCACAGATATGATCATAGTGCTTAGGCAATGTCTCAGAGTCACATCTGAGGAGGGACCAACAACGACCTCTCTAAATGCTTGCTTGGGTCTAACTCTGCTGAAAGCCACCACAGTTTATTCTACAATATTTAACGCTTCGTTGGCTCATTGGTTTTGATATCATTAAGATGACCTTCATTTCCTACTGGCATTCTCTTTTTCTATTTGACAGACATGGGTATCCTACTTAGCATGTTTATAGAACAGGAGCCAACATTTGGACAGAGAGGTTATTTTTAAGATAGTGAGGAAAGGTATTCATGTTACTGGATGTGTCAGGATAATGCTGCTGTAAGTGCAAGAGTTTGCGGCCCCATTTTTGGCAGCTCGGGATCTTCTTAAATAGTAGATGAGTAAAAAGTAACATTTGCTCCCATGAAGTAGAGCTCAATATGAATATAATTATCATAATTAACGAATTACCTAAGCATGGTTGAAGCCTAAATTTGGATGCAAGAGCCTAGGAAACTATTTATTTGTTCATCCATCCATTCGATAGTTATTAAGCAACTACAGTCTGTCTGACGCTATCTTATCACTGGATGATTTGCTGGAATACTCCACAGGGGAGGGCTACACGGCTGCTCTTATAGACGAAGGTGTCAGCCTCCCGCATAGTATGTTTCTGAGGGTCATGGAAGGACTCCATGCTTCCCTAAAACCCTGCAAGCCTGAGATACCACCTAAAATTTGAAGTGTGTAGTTTTAGCCTAAAGGTCTGATTTGTGTTAAACTAACAAACTCCTTTGGGAGGATAAAATTTTAATCTGTGGGCAGTTATTGTATTTCGTTATTAATGAAGGTTGTGAGCTTTCAGTAGAACTAGGAGAGGACATGAAGGTATCTGCCTGTTATATAAAGAGGAAATGGAGTGGGGCTTTGGAAAATGAGTGGTGAAGAAGGACATTGGGGGTTGAACATGAAGTTCAGCAATGAGAAGGTTATCTAGGGTGATTCCTGGTAGCTTCCAGGCATTTCCTCAGCATCAGGTTTATACATGTAAGCAGCAAGGCAATCGATTTAACACTCAGAAGTGGTTGAAGAAAGGAGGCAGCATTCCCACTTGGTCAGGGGGATGGTTTCATCCAAGTGGTTCTCAAAGTGGGGTCCCCAGACCAGCAGCATCAACGTCACCTGAAAACCTCTTAGGAATGCAAATTATCAGGTCACACCTGACCTGCTGAATGAGACACTGATCATGGGGCCCAGTCATCTGTGTTTTAATAATCCTTTCAGATGAATCTGGTGCATACAAAAGATTGAGAATCACTGCTCTGTCCCGTCTCTTTAAAAGAAAAATTGAGAGCAGTCTAATGTAAAGTCGGACTGAACCTGGCATTAAATCCTAGCTCCAATTTTTACTGACTATTGGACCTTGTGCAAAGCATTAAACCTAACCTTTAAAATGGGAATAATAATGCCCACCTCACAGGAGCGTTGAGATAATATAGGAAAATCACCCCACATTGAGAAACATTGGTCGCTCCTCCTGTCCTGCCCGCCAGGCCAGGATTGCATGTCTTGAAATTATTTACCCCTGGAGAGAGAGCAGGGCCTCCCACTTGCATGTAGAGAGAGAATCAACCCCTTCTAATGACAAAAGAAGGTGCTGACACATTACCCCATCCTGAAACACTTACTCTTAATCGTACTTTTATTCAAAATAATTGGTATTCTCTATCAGCATCAATAATGGAGTATATTACCTGTAACATTTTTCCCCTTAGGAGGGACACTGGAAAGTTAAAAATTGTGAAGAAACACTTTTTTACGTTTGTAAGAAAGCAGGCCACGTCCTTTCTGACACGGAATCAGGCTGTCAAGAGGTAAGTGCTGTTAAAGTTGCAATTTAGGTACAAGGACTTCATAACTAGGATAATTTATCCACCATCAATGTAAAGTGAATCTCTCCCACTCTCTCCTGCCTTTGCTTCCTCCCTTTCTTTTCCCTCCCTCCCTTCCTTCTTTCTTTCCTTCCCTCTATTTTTCTGAGTGTGGGCTCCTTTTAACAAAGCAAGCAATTATCAGCTCGTAACATAAAGCATTGACAGCCCCACACAGGACTGCTGTCCTGCCACCCTCTTCAACCTATTTTTTGATATAAAAAATGTAAATGATCCTGTTACACCATCTGTACAAACAATGCCTGTCACTTGGCGCCCTGTCTCACATATGGATCATGGTTTTTCCAGTGGGATGCCAGAGTGAAAACAAACGCATTCCTTTGAGTCAGAGAGTGAACTTCTGCACCCAGAGTTTTACTTTCCTTTTCACTCTGCTTAAACTTAGATATTGGAATAGAATACAATAATGGAAAGAAGTGCATGTTTGCAATATATTTATTATTTAGGAAAGAGATCATAAAGGATAAGTTAGTATTTTAAGTAACAAAGTATTTTCAGTATTTTAAGTAATAAAAAATACTTAATACTTTAGGTTTAAACTTAAAAGTTAGAGGGGCCGGCCCCATGGCCGAGTGGTTAAGTTCTCATTCCGCTTTGGCTGCCCTGGTTTTGCCAGGGTTTTGCTGCTCATCAAGCCATGCTGACGTGGCATCCCACATGCCACAACCAGAAGGACCCACAACTATGTACTGGGGGGCTTTGGCAAGAAGAAGGAAAAATAAAATCTTAAAAGGTATAAAATTATTTGTTTTAAATTTCTTAAAATAGATTCAACATCCTGTAGTAAAGTTACAAAAAATCTACCTATCAGTGTCCTCTGCACGTGCATTCTCTCTCTCTCTCTCTCTCTCTCTCACACACACACACACACACACACACGCTAAAGAATTTGGTTTTAAACATTGGAGATTTTTATGCTGTATGAGTCTCAAAAATTTCCCAAACATGTTTTTTATGAAATTCTGCTTTATTTTATAATCCAGTTATTTATGTTCTAATTGAACAATAATGCATTCTTCAGAAACTGCATTTTATTCCTTAATCAATGTGTAAACCTATGAACTATCTTCATATTCTAGCTGAACAATACATGTGCCATAGATGACATGTTACCAAATGTTTTATCTAATGATTACAATTCCTGAATTAGTTATAGCTGATCTCTGATCTAATCTCTGCCTAAACAGAAATATTGGAACTATTGACTTACTGTGTGGCTTTCAAAGGCAACTCAACATGTTTTATTTGTGTTGAAAGGGCAGTTAACTTCTTACGCAGCAGAAACAGAACTGATGTCCTATTCAAAGTTTTGTATACTGCCTTCCTTTTCTGGCCAGCATTACCAGTATTTAAAGATTCTGAGTACAGACCCAGTTCTCTTTACGGCAAAATTCCCATTAATTTCCTTATGCATCAGTCTATGTATATGGTTCTGAAAGTTTCCTTTCTTTTAGCCAGTTGCTTCAATGCAAGTCTTTAGACAGTCTGCACATGCAAAATCAACTTGTAAACTGTCTTGATAATTTCAAAGCAAAAAAAAAAAAAAAGATTTATTTTTCCCTCTGAGTCACTTTTTCGGGATTGGACAATATGAGCAATTGTTTCAGTGTTGTCATCATCATCATTTCATTTAAAATGAAATGGCACCTCATGTACAAAGGATAGTCACAGATACAATCAATTATTCTTCCCACTTTCACTGTGTAGACAAAGGCTTGTAGTAAAGAGTCTTTGTTTTTCTAGTTATTACTATCCCACAACCCCCGCCCCCTCCCCCTCTACCCCCCAATCCCCGTTTTCTTGAGCCTGTTCAGTTCTTGGATTTTTTTTTTTTTTTGAGGAAGATTAGCCCTGAGCTAACGTCTGCTGCCAATCCTCCTCTTTTTGCTGAGGAAGACTGGCCCTGAGCTAACATCCATGCCCATCTTCCTCTACTTCATATGTGGGACGCCTGCCACAGCATGGCTTGCCAAGAGGTGTGTAGGTCTGCACCTGAGATCTGAACCAGTGAACCCTGGCTGCGGAAGCAGAACGTGTGAACTTAACCACTCCACCACCAGGCTGGCCCCCCAGTTCTTGGATTTTTTGTTTTGCTAAACAGCCTGTGATCTAAAAACTGCTAATGAAGAGGGAATACTTTGTTAGAAAGGTCAAATTGTCAGCCTTCCTCTGCCTGTCCTTCCGAATACAAAAGCAGTGTAACCGCCCTGCCTCGTCTGGAGTGGTCCATGGAGCGGCTCTGGCTGGAGCTGTCAATCACTCACACAGACAAGGTCAGGGAGAGGTTAAGGGAGTGAGTTCAGGGCACAACCTGGCTGCTGGATGAGAAACTCCTGTGATCCACACCTCATTTAATAATATGTTTTAACTAAAATAGCTGACTTCTAAAATAAGGTTTTCTTTAATTTACTGCAGGACCGAGACCTTTTTCCAAGAAATATAGTAGAAATTATTTTATATCTGATCAAAATCTGGGAAGCATTGGCATGGCACCAAATCAAGTGTATTTTAAAACTGGGGAATATTTTAAAATAGATAGATATAAGTGATGTGATTTTATAATACTGGAAGAAAAAGAACTAAAATAACTCAGTTGAAATATAAAAGACTAATGAATGTTTGTCTCCTGTACCATATGATTTTGAAGAACAGAGCCACCCTTCATTGCTCCCAGGGCTGAGCCATAGAGCTACACATTTGTCATTCTTGTCTGAGTGCCAAAACTTGCTTTCTTTCTCTCTGAAAGGCTAGCCAGTTGATTTAGGAATCATCTTTACCAAAAAAAATATTTTGGCCATTCTGTATTTGGAAGCATCATGATCCAGCCAAGCCCATCCTGGATTGTACCAACATTAGGTTCCAGGCCAACTTATCCACTAGTCTGTGATTTTATCCGAGGGCCTAAACTCAGTGGATCTCAGTGGGGTAATATGAAATAAGCAATATGAAAGAAAGTTGAAAAAAATGCAATATATTTACATACATATGTCCTCTTTGCTCATACTGAGTCCCCAGCTCTATTCTAAGGTCTCTGCCTGCATTGTCTGCGTTTGATTCTCAGCAAAGCCCATGGATACTATTATTACCCCATGTTACGGAGGAGAAAACTAAGCCATGGACAGATAAATAATGTCTCTTGGTGGTGAAGACAGTATTCAAACCTACACATTTTGTCTTCAGAGTCAACACTCTTAATTTCTACTGTCTTGTAGAAACCATATGAAATTCTGTATGTCTGAACAGAGTGAGTGAGCACTTGTGTGTGGAAGAGAAAGAGCGAGAGATCTTGAGTAAGCGCCCCTTTATTTTCATTTGCCTTTAAGATTTTAGGTTTTAAGGTTTTAAGTTAGTTAAACTTTTAGGTTTCAAGAATTAATTAAGTAAAATGTAGATGTGGCTGTAGCTAATGGCATTACCAGATAGAATAAATATAAAAATATCAAGACAAAAATTCAAGTTTTGAGTTTTGAGTGGGTCAGAGGAGAAAGCTATGTAAGTGGGAAATGAAAATATGCAAAAAAAGATATTTTGCTATTTAACCAAATCAGATTATGTGCTTAATTTTCCTTTTCGTTTTTCAAGGGATGGGAGAGACATGGTGGATTCTGTTACAAAATTGACACCGTCCTTCGAAGCTTTGACCACGCCTCCAGTGGTTATTACTGTCCTCCTGCACTTGTAACCATTACAAACAGGTGAACTAGAAATCTCCTATCAGAAACATGACTGTGCTTTTTTGACATGAGGGCTCTTGAAATGATAAAATCTAACCGTAATCAGTAACTTGTCAAAATCTAAAGTGTACTATACATTAGAGTATTAAATTATTTAAATTATTGATTGACATGAATTTAAATCATACAATGTTATTCCTAAATTGATTTTTGAATAACGAATAGTAAAATTTAAGGTGACTTTTACTTTCCATCAAGTTTTATTAATTATCTAGCTTTGCTAATTCATTCCATTGTATTTAGATTTTATCTTCTAAGTGCTTGTAATGGAAAAGAAATATGTTAACACTGAAGTATTTTTTTAATGTGATGGGGTTTTTTTAAGAACAAAAGTAAGTATAACCAAACTGTGGAGGATACTCACATGCTTCCCCATTGTTTCTTAGGTCTATGTCTGTTTAAATTTAGGCCTCTCTGTGCACAAGTGTCTCCGTGATGCTTACAAAGAAACAGTACCCTTTTCACACCCCACACAGTTTGCAACATGCTACAGATGTGTAAGAGGGAATAAAAGTGCCAACAGCAGAAGTGACCTCAGTGTCGCTATCAATGCCAGGAGGACAGTAAAGGCTGGAAGACCGATTCCTCCTTGCTGAAGACAGAAGCAAGGTAGAGCTCTTCAGTGGTTCCAAGAGAAACTACACCTGCGAAGCTAGTCACTTGCTTTTTCACCAGGGCCATTGCCTTTAAAAATATCCACTGAAGACCAGAAAACAGGACAACTGGTGCTATGGTTTTATCTAGAGGCCCTTCATACGTAGGTCTAACCTGTATGAGGAATTCCCATGTACTTTCTCTGCCTTCCCCATGTGGGAAGTCAACATTCAAAGCTGCCGGGATTTCCTTCCCCCCCTACCTCTTGCCTTCTTTCCGCCAAACAATGCAGAGGAATGTACACTCACACAGACACACACACACACACACACACACAAGAAAAGATTGACTGGCATTGGGCAAAATAAATTACCTCAGGAATTTATTTAAATGCTCAGGAAGAGTCCTTCTTTCAGAGTGTTGCACCACCTTGGATGTATCTCAGTGTTGTTTGTAGTTCTATCTTTCTCCTGCCCAGAATAGCTACCAGGCAGACAGAAGCCTTTATCCTCAACTTGGTCACCCATCCAAAAGGTTCAAGAGCACCTGGGGTTGGAAGCCCTCCAGTCAATGAGTCAACACTGGACTTCATTCAGGAGCCTCACCCATGAAGCTATGCTCTTTTCTTAATTATAACTTAATTATGTTTTTCATTGAAGAAAAATAAGTCTAATTGTCTCACCTGTTTTTTGTCTTTTTCTTTTCTTTTTTTGTGTAATATTCATTGGGTGTCTGTCACATATCTGGTGCTGTGTGCTTTTCCTATGTTATCTGACTGTGCAAAAAATCAATAGTCAAGAGTCTATTAGAAACTTATTTATTGAATGTCTATATTGTGAGAGGTACCATATTAAACACTGGCATGCCATATAAAAGAAATAAAAGGCAGGGTGTAATTGTCCTGGTGCCACTTGCAGGCCAGCAGCTAAGGAGATAGAACATAGACACATGAAACAAGTGAAGAAGGTAGAATAACACAATAAATGGATAAACTTAGAGTGGCATTACAGATAACCCATAATGCCAAAGTGACCGAATTAAGGCAGAAATTCATTAGTGTGCAAATGCTTCATTTTCTAAGAACCCTTAGGGACCTCGTGCAAATGATAGAAAGTGTCTGAAAAAAATCTACTCTGTGTCATTTCTCCCAAAACTGGATACAAGAGTACGTAGTAAATACTTTAAAATTTTTCTTATTCAGTAGCTAATACTAGTGGGTGTTTCTTATTCAGTAGCCAATACTAACTAACCAGACTAACACATGGTCTAAAGCAGAACTATGGTGTAGGTAAGTTTGTCTTCATCCCACCTGCAACCTCCTAGGCCCACCTCGGTGACCTTGCACTGACATGCTACTCGGTCACCAGCCAAGCTCCCTCGGTACTACACGTTAGCCCCAGTGAGGCATCTCCCCAAGACAGTTAACATGCATGTACACTGCCCTGCAAACACGTCTACATCCAAAGCAGTGACTCCAATATGGGACATGCAAGTTGAGGAAAGGAAGGGACCCATAGCTCTTGATTTGTATTCATTCAGACCCACGCTGTACTGCTCTTTGAGTGGCAAGGCATGTTCGAATATTTTTCAACAGCATCTTTTGTCTGAGAAGGCTAGACAGTAGATGGAAAGCCTTCTCAGATCCAGGAGTGTCCACCAGCAGCCTTGGTAATCATTTTCTTCCATTACTGATTTCTTGTTGGAGTTGGAACACTCCTGTCACTCACCAGTACCCAAGGTTGTAGTTGCTAATTGATTTTCCACTCTGCTGCACAGTTGAGCGACAGGTTTGATGGGCACAATTAGGACCACCTGCTACAAATTACTTATTTCTTTTGTTATTGGGCAACTGCTCCTGGTCTAGGACTTTTAACACTGTGGAATAGAAAAGGGAAGAAAAACAGATCCTTATTGCTGAATAACAGAATTTTATTTGCTTGCTAACTGTTAACAAAATTTTGTCAGCCCTGACCGCTTTGCTTCCAGACAAAACGTGAATGCAAAACTTGAGTTCCAGAGTGACCATGGATAATTGTTTAAATGCATGTATATTTAAATCTTGATTCAATCAGCCATGGAATATTTGGCACAAATTAATCCAAACAACGTTAGATTTTGTGAATTTTGTCAAAAGTGAGAAATCCTGTAATATCTCACTTTCTCTTAAGTTTAAATGTGCATTATTTTCAACCATTTTTATAGCTCTGCCATTTTCCTGCAACCACCACATCCCCCAAACACGTTTGCAGCTAAGTTTTTTTATTATGTATGGTTCACTATATATTTTATTATCAGTGGCATTAAGTACATTGACATTATTGTGCAACCATCACCATCATCCATCTCCAGAAAATTTTGCATCTTCCCAAACTGAAATATCTGTAACCCATTTAACAATAACTTCCCATTCCCCTCTGCCCCAGCCTCTGGAAACCACCATTCTACTTTCTATCTCTGTGAAGTTGATGACTCTGGTTGCTTCCTAAGTGGAATCATGCAGTAGCTGGCTTTTTGTGTTGGGCTTATTTCACTTGGCCTAATGTCCTCCAGATTAATTCATGTTGTATTATGTGTCAAAATTTCCTTCCTTTTTAAGGTTGAATAATACTCCACAGTGGGTGTATGGACTACATTTACTTTATCATTTATCCATTGATAGACATGAGATGCTTCTACCTTTTGGCTCTTGTGAATAATTCTGCTATCAATATGAATGAACAAATATCTTTTGAGTCTCTGCTTTCAATTCTTTTGCGTAATATACCCAGAAATGGAATTTCTGGATCAGATGATGGTTCTATTTTTAATTTTTTGAGGAACAGCCATATTGTTTTCCATAGCAGGTGCACCATTTTACATTCCTACCAGCAGTGCACAAGTGTTCCAGTTCCTCCACATCCTGGCCAAAACTTGTTCTTTTCTGGCTTTTTGATAATAGCCATCCTAATGGATGTGAATTGGTATCTCATTGTGGTTTTGATGTGCATTTCCTTAATGATTAGTGTTGTTGAACATCTTTTCATGTGCTTATTGACCAACTGTATATCTTCTCTGGAGAAATGTCTATTCAAGTCCTTTGTCCATTTTTGGGTTGGAGTGTTTGCTCTCTGTTGTTGAATTATAGGTGTTCTTTATATATTCTGGATATTAATCCCTTATCAGATACATAATTTGTAAGTATTTTCTCCTATTCTGTGGGTTGCCTTTTCACTCTGTTGATAGTGCCCTTTGATGCATAAAGTTTTTCATTTTTACTAAGCCCAATGTATCCATCTTATTTTGTTGACTGTGCTTTTGGTATCATATCCAAAATACCCTTCCCAAATTGAATGTCCTGAAACTTTTCCCCTGTTTTCTTCTAAGAGTTTTATAGCTTTAGCTCTTACATTTAGATCTTTCATTCACTTTGAGTTAATTTTTGTAAATAGTGTAAAGAGTCCAATTTCATTCTTTTGCAGGTGAATATCTAGTTTCCCTAACATCATTGTTGGAAGACTATCCCTTCCCCACTGAATGGTCTTGGCACCTCTATTGAAAGTCATTTGACCATATGTGCAAGTGTTTATTTCTGGTTTATTTATTCTCTTGGTCTATATGTCTCTCTTTATGCCAGTACCATACTGTTTTGATTACTGTACTTTTTAGTAAGTTTTGAAATCAGAAAGTGTGGGACCTCCACCTTTGTTGGGATTCTTTTTATGTTTGTTTTTGCTATACAGGATCACTTGAAATTCTGTATAAATCTTAAGATGGATTTTTCTATTTCTGCAAACGTATCATTGGGATTTTGATAGGGATTGCGTTTAATCTGTAAATTGCTTTGGGTAGTATGGACATTGGAAGACTTTTAACAATAAGTCTTCCAATGCATGAACATAAGATATCTTTCCATTTATGTGTGTCTTCTTTAATTTCTTTCAGCAGTATTTTGCAGTTTGCAGAGTACGAGTCTTCACCCTCCTTGGTTAAGTTTATTCCCAAGTATTTTATTCTTTTTGATGCTATTATAAGTGGAATTGTTTGCATAGTTTCCTTTTCAGATTGCTCGTTGTTAGGGTATAGAAATGCAACTGATTTTTGTGTGTTGACGTTGTATCCTGCAACTTTGCTAAATTCATATATTAGTTCTAACAGGGCTTTTTGTAGAATGCAGTTAATTTTCCTTTTTAAAACACGTTTTAGTTACCCTCTTTAAAATTACACAGTAAAAACATTCTCGGTACAAATTCAAGGAAGCCAGAGAATATAGACTAAAAAGTGAAAGTGCCCCCCGCCTCCTCCCCTCCCCCTCCCAATGAAACTCACTCGCCTCGTTAAAGGTAACTGCCAGTAACAGTTTGGAATTTGCTCTTCTAGGCTTATTTCTTGTGTATATAGTAAGTATATTTTCTAAGTCTATATTTCTCTTCTTGTCTTTTGCAAGAAACAATATCCAAAAACTTCACATTTCTACTTCTTGAGGAATGCCATCAGAAACGTCTTGCAATAATGATCATGATATGCGTCTCCCATTTTAAAACTACTGATATTCTATTTCCATTCTTTATTGAAAAGAAATTTATCATTTTTATATTAGTTCAGCAACTAACAGTCAGTTATTTGAAAATGGCATCAAAAATGTTAACAATTGTGTTATTGGGAGAAATCCAATAGCAATTATTCAGTTCATAGCTGAGTCTCTCTTAACCAGATCATTATATACAAAAACTACTACTATTTTTATTGTTGTTGAAATAGCTCTCTATGAAGCTACTTCCAATGCATTACTTTTTTTCAATCTCTTAAGTAATACAAACACATGATTATAGTACTGCTATCTGCTAAGTACTGTGTTGTTCATGTTCAAAAAGAAACATTTTTTTTTCAGCTACATATGTCACTAGCTAAACTGCTGAGTAAATATAGTGTTCAATTCGAGATTCAAGTATAAAATTCTTCCTTTTGAAGTGTGTATGTTTTGAAATGCAAAGTATTTATTTTGAAATGAAAAAATTTGTCAATATATGCCCCCAAATAGTATCGCTGTCTTCAAATTGCATTTTTTTAATTAAAATTTAGTGCTTTGCCCCATGAGCAATAATTTATTGTCAAACTGTTGGAAGTTCAAGATATAATTTCCTCACTTACACTGAAAATGCACACTGGTTTTCTAAACGTTTTTAAGGAGTTGATTGGAAAACTTAATTACTTTCAGATTCTGAGAATTATTCCCCTGCAAAAATTCATCTTATTAGTAGGTACACACAAGCGAACGTTTTTTTTGAAGAAGATTAGCCCTGAGCTAACTGCTGCCAATCCTCCTCTTTTTGCTGAGGAATACTGGCCCTGAGCTAACATCCATGCCCATCTTCCTCTACTTTACATGTGGGACGCCTACCACAGCATGGCCTGACAAGCGGTGCCATGTCCACACCCGGGATCCAAACCGGCGAACCCCAGGCCCTGAAGCGGAATGTGGGCACTTAAACGCTGCGCCACAGGGCCATCCCCACAAGCAAAATTTTTTATCATTTGTTTTTCTAAAGAATAATAAACAGTTGTTATTTTACTGAATTCCTTAGAGATAACATGTTATCCTGGTTCAAACAATAATATAAAAAAATGTACAGATGGCTATTTTTTGTTCCTTAAATCATAACAACATTTGAATTAAACAACCTCAGTGAAAATAGACAAAAAGGCCAGATACTATTAAACTCTGGAATAGTCTCAAATGAAGAGTTTTCAAACACAGGGCCAGAAAAGACTTTAAAAGGTCATCTGCTCTATTACTGTAAACCAACCAGAGTTTTCAGAACCCTTTTAGTGTTTGAAACCAAATAGTGAGTGGTAAAAAATATAAAATGCTCTCGTTTCTTTATCAGTTGGAAACAGACACTCAAGAGATGGCATGCTGTTATCCAGAGTTACTTTCTTAGAATAAATGGCTTAGAAGAAAGACAAATTTGCCGAATTTCTTTATTAACAATGCCATCTTCTAAACTGGACCAAGAAAACTGGAGTCCTGTTTTGATTTGAAGGTTTTAAGATTTAATGTACAAGTATTATATGCAACTACTTAAAAGACGTACTTCCCGATTCAAAAAGCAGAAGGCTTCTATTGTTTTAAACGGTGATAAATGGTGATAAAATAGCAAATCAGAGTGAATTAAGTAAATCTAAAACCAGCAGGGGACAAAAGCAAAATGTTATCCTGAATAATGATACCAGAGGCCAAGTTCACGGAAAATGCTGTTTCTCTCCATTATCAGATAAATGCCATCGTACACGGTAATGGAAGAACCAGCAGTGCCCCTTGGGTTTAGAACCAGCACAGTGAGCAGTGGTCCTGGCCATATCCTCCGTGGTAAGGTTTAAAAGGCCTTGCTGGCCCCTAGCACAGCAGTTTCAGGCACCAGCTGGTCATGATAATGATGCCACTCTGCCTCAGAGGGGAGCAGGAAAAGTAGGTCCTATCTTATGAGAACATGAACCAATGGAAGTATAAGGAAAATTACCACAGCATCTAGATGGTATTTAGTTTTATATACCCTTCTTTTGAAGCACATTTACATAAGGTTCTGCCGCGGCAATCTGGTTAAAAAAGAGCTTTTCTAATTTCAAATGTGTATAATTTAGATTATTAATAGCGTATCTGCAGAAAGTATTTACCAAAGCCTGATGAACATCCATTTGTTCTGCAAAGTTGAATATCATGGATGCCTCGGATCACTAAATGTTACTAGTGATGCTCATGAGGCTGTTAAAAATATTTCTTCTTTGTGTTCTCTTCTCTTTCTCCCGTTTCCTTTGAGATTCCTCTGTTTTTGGATGACGCCCATTGCTTTTGCGTCCGTTAGCAAGTTAAGGATGCATGGTGATAAAAAAATCCAAAATTGAATGAAAAAGTCTAATTTGCTTTCTCCTTAGGGTTTCCTGGGTAATTTCATCAGGGCTTTCCTTTCTCATTGACTCCACAGGTCTGGCCAAAAGTCACCACTGTTTGAAATGTGTCTCTCCAAAACTTTATATGCATTGAAAATAAATTTTTCAAGATAGTTTTCAACTTAGCTTAAATTTTCAATGCTGGTTAAATGTTCATACTCACGTCTATCTATTAGGTATTCATGTGGAAGCTTATATACAAGTTTTCTAGATTCTGCTTTTGATGTATCTATGTTGGGAAGGGAGCACTGCCACCAATCAATGAACACTAATTCATTCAGCTGTTTGGGGAAAATATTAGTGGGTTTACTTCCTTGGATTAGTTCCTAGAGTTTTAAATTTATCTTCAGTGAATATGCACATCTGAACACATTTGAATAAGCCAAGGACTCCATGTGCCTGTGAACTGATTTGGGAGACATAAAATTGTTACTCCAATCTCTCTTCCATTCTCACCAGGCAAGTGTGGAGGGTAGGTGCATGTGAACTCCATGTTGGCAGATGCTCATTCAGAAAAGCATAATATCCCTTCTCCTCCTCCCTGCCAACTCCCCATCACACGCATATTATGGCATGGTGTGTGCTGTGTGGCCTAATTACAAAATGGGGCACATGTTGGGCCAAGAAATACATTTTAGCTAGCTTTGCGGACTTTACCACCTACACTTTGAAACTGGAGCTGGACTCTATTCCTTGAAAGAATTAAGCCTTGTCTGTAAGAGTCAATTTCTCTTCACTCATGTATTTCTGGGAATTGCACTGATATTTGGCATTTATTAGTAATGTTTAGGGTCTTTGGGTAGTTTTCTGTGCCAGGTTCTAAAGCATTCATGAGAAATGCTTACTCTGGTGCCATTCTGTGCACCTCATTATGTTTTAATGACATTTTTTTATTGCCCAGAAACTTACTATAACCATTTCCTTTTTCCCTTTTTAAGGTTTGAACAGGCTTTTATTACCAGTTTGATCAGTAGTGTGGTAAAAACGAAGAACAGTTATTTTTGGATAGCTCTTCAAGACCAAAATGACACAGGAGAATACACTTGGAAGACAGCAGGGCAGAAGTCTGAGCCGGTGCAGTACACAC
This sequence comes from Equus quagga, assembly GCF_021613505.1. Classification (NCBI taxonomy): domain Eukaryota; kingdom Metazoa; phylum Chordata; class Mammalia; order Perissodactyla; family Equidae; genus Equus; species Equus quagga. The sequence goes on along the minus strand of NC_060270.1, from coordinate 101,044,659 downwards.
ACTGGAATGCACATCAGCCCCGTGAGTAGAAGGGACGGTAACACCCCTTCTCCCTCTTGTTTTCTTTGCCCCAAATTCCTTTCACACCTTGATCCATCTCCTTTGATTCTTCCTTAATGTTTTCTTAATGCCTCAATCAACTAAAATGATTACCACAGGTTCTCAGGCGGTGACATATGGCTGGTCTTTTTTTTTTGGTGAGGAAGATTGTCCCTGAGCTAACATCTGTGCCAATCTTCCTCTTCTCTGCAATCTTCTCTGCAAGGAGAAATACATGAATCTACTATTATAGTTGGAGACTTTTAACATCCCTCTATCAGAAATGGGTAGATGCATTTCTGAATCAGTAAGGACAAAGTTGAACACAACAGCACCATCAATCAACTGGATATAATTAACATTTAATCCAACAATAGTAGATTACACATTCTTCTCGAACTCACATGGAACATTAACTGAGAGAGACCACATTCTGGGTCACAAAATGCACCTTAGCAAATTTAAACAAATAGAAATCATACAGTGTCTGCTCTCAGACCACAGTGGAATTAAACTAGAGGTCAATAACAGAAAGACAGCTGGAAAATCCCAAAATACTTGGAGATTAAACAATACACTTCTAAATAACACATAGGTAAAAGAAGAACTCTTGAGAGAAATTTTTAAATATTTTAAACTAATTGAAAATCTGAAAATACAGCTTATCAAAATTCATGACATGCAGAGAAAGCAGTGCTTAGAGGGAAATTTATAGCACTAAAGGCACATATTAGAAAATAAGCACTATCTAAAATCATAATCTAAGCTTCCATCATAGGAAGCTAGGAAAAAAAGGAGCAAGTTAAATCCAAAGTAAGCAGAAGAAAAGAAATAAGAATTAGAGCAGAAATCAATGAATTGAAAGCAGGAAATCAGTAAAGAAAATCAATGAAACCAAAGAAAATATCTTTGAAAAGATCAATGACATTAGTATGCCTCTAGCCAGGCTCATAAGAAAAAAGAGAGAAGACACAGATTACTAATATCATAAATGAATGAAGAGACAGCATTACAGATATTATGGGCATTAAAAGGATAATAAAGGAATATTATGAAGAACTCTATACCCAAAAATTTGATAACCTAGGTGAAATGGACCAATTCCTTCAAAGACACAATCTGCTAAAACTCACACAAGAAGAAATAGACTATCTAAATAGGCCTATATCTATTATAGAAATTGAATCAATAATTAATAACCTTCCAAACCAGAAAGCAGCAAACCTGGGTGGGTTCATTGTTGAATTCTACCAAACATTTAACAAGGAAATTATACCAATTCTCTATAACGTCTTTCAGAAGATAGAAGCAGAGGGAATACTTCCTAATTCTTTCTGTAAGGTCAGCATTCTCTTAATACCAAAATCAAAGACATTATAAGAAAAGAAAACTATATCTCTCATGAACATAGATGCAAAAATCTCCAATAAAATATTAACAAATTGAATCCAACAATGTGTAAAAAGGATTATACACCATGACCAAGTGGGATTTATCCTGAGTGTGCAAGGCTGATTCAACATTTGAAAATCAATTAATCCATCACATCAACAGGCTAAAAAATAAAAATTACATGAATATATCAATAGATGCAGAAAAAGCATTTGACAAAATCCAATACCCATTCATGTTAAAAACTGTTAGCAAACTAGGAATAGAAGGGACCTTCCTCAACTTGCTAAAGAGCATCTAGAGGAAACCCACAGATATCATACTTAAGTGTGAGAAACCAGAAGTTTTCTCACTAAAATCAGCAACAATGCAAGGATGTCCCCTATCAACATTTCTTTTAAACATCATACTAGAAGTCCTAGCTAATGCAGTAGGACAAGAAAAGCAAATAAAATGTATATAGATTGGGAAGAAAGAAATAAAACTTTGTTCACAAATGACATGATTGTCTATGTAGAAAACATGAAAGAATCAATAAAAAATTCCTGGAACTCATAAGCAATTATAACAAGGTAGCAGGATCCAAGATTAATATACAAAAGTTAATCACTTTCCTATATACCAGCAATGAACAAGTGGAATGTAAAATTAAAAACACATTGCCATTTACATTAGCACCCTCAAAAATAAAATACTTATGTATAAATCTAGCAAAATATGTACAAGATCTATATGAGAAAAACTACAAACTTTAATGAAAGAAATCAGAGAAGAACTAAATAAATGGAGAGATATTCCATGTTCATGGATAGGAATACTCAATATTGTCAAGAAGTCAGTTCTTTACAAATTGACCTATAGAGTCAACACTTTCCCAATCAAAATCCCAGCAAGTTATTTTGTGGATATTGATGACCTGATTCTAAAGTTTATATGAAGAGGCAAAAGACCCAGAAAAGCCATTTCAGTATTAAAGGAGAAGAATAAAGTCAATGGACTGACTCTACCTGACTTAAAGACATGCTATAAAGCTACAGTAATCAAGTCAGTGTGGTATTGGCAAGCAAAAAAAAAGGACTAATAAATAAATAAAACAGAATAGAGAACCCAGAAGAAGGCTGACATAAAAATTGTCAACTGATCTTTGACAAAGGAGCAAAGGAGGCAATACAATGGAAAAAAGATAGTTTTCTTTGACAAATGGTGCTTAGACGCTGGACATCCACATACCAAAAAAAAAAGAATCTAGACACAGACCTTACACCCTTCACGAAATTAATCCAAAATGGATCGTACACCTAAATGTAAAATGCAAAGCTATAACCCTCCTAGATGATAACATGATAGAAAACCTATAGGACCTTGGGTATTGCGATGACTTTTTAGGTACAACACCAAAGGCACAAGCCATGAAAGAAATAGCTGATGAGCTAGACTTCATTAAAACTAAAAACTTCTGCTCTGAGAAAGACAGTGTCAAGAGAATGAGAGGGTAAGCCACAGACTGGGAGAAAATATTTGCCAAAACCACGTCTGATAAAGGACTGTTATCCAAAATATAGAAAGAACTCTTAAACTCAACAATAAGAAATGAAGAACCCAATTTAAAAATGGCCAAAAGACCTTAAACAAAGAAGATATATAGATGGCAAGTAAGCATATGAAAATAGTTCGGTATCATACGGAAAATTGCAAACTAAAAGTCTGTACTTTCTGCTCAATTTTGCTGTGAACTCAACAATGTTCTAAAATATATAGTTTATATCTTTTCTAAAAACTGTACTCTTTAAAGATGCATGCAAGGTGAAGTTAAGATAAATTAGTTTTGTGTGTATAATCACCAGTTTAGGATATTTGTATAGAAACTGCTGACTTGAAACAAGAAACATCACATTCATTCAATAAACAACCTTCTCATTCAACAAATCTATGAATATTATTAAAATTCAATGGTATCATTTCTAATATACTTTGGAATTTTCTTAGGAATGTCTGTTTCTATCAAAATAAATTAATACATTTTGAGTAGACAAAATTCTTGGTTTTTAATGTTGCCTTCCTTGGGGCATATTTGGATGTCTAAAATCTGGAATTGAAACAGAGCTCCTTGTCATTTATAAGTTTCTGCTATAATTTATTTGAGTGGCACTACTCTTTTCCCTGAAGCAAAAATAATATCGTGGTGCTCAGTTTGGCTGCTCGTGCTGACTGACATTGAGTAAATTGTCTCTGAATAAGATGAAAATGTAAATCTTTTCCCGAAGAAAATAGCAATATAAAAACCCCTGTTTCCTTTTTTCTTTTAAATTGCAGTTTTCAGAAACACCATCCTAAATCACATTTTTTTCATGCCTGTCACAAAAGAATCCATTAGCTTGGTCCCCATGTCAGAATCTTAATCCAGCCCAGACTGACTCTATAAATTGACCACTGAACAGGAAGCCTGCAGCTTTTTATAAACTCAGCTAAGACTCTGTCCTTATGTCATATCATCAAAATATTCAATCTGTGGTGGAATCATAGTTCTGCCTTATTTTGGACTTTGTATTATGTTCTCCAAATAGTATAACAAACCACCATATATCCATCACCCAGTGTCATCAATTATCAACTCATGGTCAATCTTGTTTCATCTATAACCCCACCCACTCCCCCCACTTCCCATATTTTTTCATAGCAAATCTCAGACATCATATTGTTTCATCCACAAACATTTCAGTATTGTCTCTGAAACATAGACTCCTTTTTAAAAAACATGTATACGATTATCACAACTAAAAGTAATTATAATTCCACATCATAAAATCTTCACTTAATGCTCAAATTTCTAAATGACTCATAAATATTATATAATGTATTTTACAGTTTGTTTGAATCAGGATCCATAAAAGGTCACATATAGTAATTGATTGATAGATCTCCTAACGTCTGTTTTAATCTCCTGGTTTCCCTCTTGTCCCCTGCCATTTTTTTAAAATTTTATTTGTTAATGCAAATAAGTTGTTTGTCCTGTAGAATTTCCTACAGTCTGGACTTTTTTATTGTATCCCCTTAGGTTATTTAATGTATTACTCTATCTTCTTTATTTTCCATAAAATTGATATTTTTATATTTAAAAACTTAGAATCAGAGGCCCGATCCAATTCAGAGTTTCTTATTTTTTTTGCAAAGACCATTTCATACGTTTTTTGTGTGTGCTTTCTGGAGGCAAGTAATGTCCAATTTTCTCACTTTTTGCAGTGTTAGCAACCATTACTGATCAATGCCTAGATCCATTGATTCATTGGAGGTTTCTTCATTTATAGATGAGATATTTCTAGAAAGATATAATTTCCTGCTATTTTTACCAAAACAACAACAAAGAGACTTTGGCACTTGGTATTTTAAGAGAAGTGATGATTCAGGTAAAACAGGAAAAACAGTTTTGATCATACTAACTAGCACAACTGATTAAAGGGAAAGATGACAAATAGAGCCTTTCTTATTTAGGCGGAAGCTAATGCATTAGAAACTAAAATGTACTTTGTACTTAGATTAAAGATTCAGTATGAATGGAGGCTGCTCTGTGGTGAAAGAAAAATGAAAAATAGATGAGTCCATTCTTGTTAAGATACCCACAAAAGCTTTTCCAAGTTATATTAGAGTCTCATAGGTGTCTGTACAGAGAAAAAGAAACACTTTAAGTTTGCTCTTTTGTACCCATCCATAACTCAGGCTCTGTGACGAAGTTTTGTTTCTAGATCTAGATTCCACTGTAGAAATGGTGTTTCTCTCATATGGGGTGACTGCAAAGCACATCTACCCCAGATGTCCCAAGTTAATGGAAATCCTCTGCCAGTGACAAGGAAAATGGGATCCCAGTAGAGCAAGTCAGATCTGTTTTCTTTCTTTCTTTCTTTTTTTTTTTTTTTTTTGTGAGGAACACTGGCCCTGAGCTAACATCTCTGGCAATCTTCCTCTATTTTATGTGAGATGCCACCATAGCGTGGCTTGAGGAGTGGTGCTAGGTCCACACCCAGGATTCAAACCTGCAAACCTGGGGCCGCCTAAGCAGAGTGTGCAAACTTAAGCACTACACCACCAGGCCCACCCCTAAGATCTGTTTTCTTGAAAGTGCCCTACAAGTAGTGAGGAGAATCCTGTCCAGCCAGCTGATAGGCCGATCCATTTTAAGGCTCATCGGAGTTCTGAAATGAACCACCATATAAATGAGGACAAATTTAGTCTCGTTCCTGAACACTCTTTGGATATTTCCATACCTTTTTATAATGTATAATTAACTGCCGTACAAGGTAAAAATGTGACAGTAGATCTTCAAGGAAATGCTGTGGTCACATGGAGGAGAGAAATGTGAATGAGAGAAGATTGAGAAGGAGCTCCACGGAAATGTATTGAACACCCACCTACTCTCCACCTTGACATTGTCTCATGGTAGACTCAGTTAAATCTGGTTTAAAATTCAGGATCAAACCCTCACTAACTATGTGGTCTTAGTCAAGTTACTAAACCTCTGTGCCCCAGGTTTTCCATTAGCAAACTCTAGATAACTAATATCCACCTCAAAGAGTTTTTGAAGTTAAATAGGGAAAAGACCATATAAATGCATAAGGCAACATGGGGCAGGTACGCAGCGTTCCCTGAAAGCTCACCTTCCCTTCCCCAGTGGCTGCACTTTTCTTCATGGAGAAGAAGAGAAGGAAAGTCTGTAGGGTAGAGAACTTGAGAGGCAAGGATCTGAAACGGTTGTTGGAGAGAATGGGAAAATAGCGAGACAGACTCAAGTCAAGTAATTGTCTAGAGGCTCTTAAGGTCCTGCTACGATTCCCTCCTGGCCTGAGGTCACAAATAGGTTTTCTTTGTTTGTTTTCAGGTATTCGGCCAGAGAGTCGAAAGATGGCGGCTTTCCTAGCTCAGTTCAATTTATATGGTTAGATAGCTTTGCCAAATACAAAAGGCTAGTATAGTGAATTGAATTTCTTAATTAACCGAAAGTTTTCCCATTCATGTTTGAGGGAGAGAGTGAAGGCAGGTAGAGGGAGGGTAGGGCAGGTAAAGAGAATCCGTTTAAATGTAAGATTCACTGCTTAGGAACAGGATGATAGTTTTTCTTCTCCAGTGGGAAATGCGTTATGGAATTTGAGAACAAGTTCTCTAGGAGAAAAACCACCTCCACTCTTCCCCACACCGTACCCTTCCTATTTGGCTTTGCAAGCATCCCCACAATGTAGGAGTATAAATTCAGTTTATATCTCCTTAGCCCAGTCTCCCTTTATTACACCCCTTTACTACTTCTTTGGGGCTGAGACTCTAAAATTTGGGTCAAATGTTCCATTAAGTTAACCACTTGAGAATACCAATAACACTCCTACAGCGCTTTTCATCTTCTTGGAAGTTCGCAAACATCTCCTTCTTCACTAATGAAGATGAGTTGGCTATCTATAGTGTCTAAAACTGAAGTTATTTAATCATTGTCTAATGTGGGAAAGTAAGACAGAATGCAAGACCAACAAAAAAGTATATTACATCTTAAACTCGCTGATTCAAGCTTTTTAAAAATTCTTTGAACATGCAGGCAGAATGCCTGCCACAAAATCTCAGCTTTTGTAATAAAAACAGTCAAAATAAGAATGTTAGCAACATATTAGGAGTGGTTTTAGCCTTTTATACTTTCAGGGTGACTTTTAATACATTATTTCATTTGATCTTCTTGAAAACCCAAGACAAAAAAAAGGAATTATTATCCCTATACTTTAGACAAGGTTTTTTTGTGATTAATTAACCTGCTAGAGTTTCAAATTACTAAATATTTGAGGTAGGACTAGAACCTCAGACTTCAGTCTCCAAGTCAAAGGCTGCTGGAAGGGAAGGATGGAGGAATCAGGTGGGAGTGCAATTTTTCCCTCCTCTTTCAACTAGAGCAACTCCATTAGTATATTACATGTTGAGCTTCCATGTGGATTTCCACAATTCAATTTCATTAGATTCTCATTGCACAGAGCATGCAGCATCTCCTCTACTGTTCATGACTCAGCGAATTCTGAGCTATATTCCAAAGTTACACTCAGTAGGACTGCAAAGGTCCATTCATGGCAGGTTGCATTTGCATACTATAATCTCTCCCCCTGGCCTGGCCCCCAATCATTCATGTTTAACATTAACTAGCTCTTTTGGCCAATGGAGCTGACCGACAGCCTTTGTATGGATCAACTCTCTCTTGACTTCCTTTTCATCTATAAGTCATGCTAATCATGTTTTCTTATTTATGACTTGTCATTTTCACCTTTGCGGGTCTCTTTGATGCATCAGCATGTACACACACAGGACTGTGAGCTTCTTGGGGATGGCCATGATGCCCAGTAACTAGCACAGGGTGTGCACCCAGGATTGTTGGAGACACAGCACTCATTCTTTAGTTCCTTATTCTTTCTCCTCTTTCACAAACTCTTCCAGTCCTTTGAGAAAGGCTCTTTGTATGTCTTTGTCTTTTTTCATCTCAGCCTTACTCCTCATTTTCTCTCTCTTTCATCTTTCCGTGAGCATAAAAAAACCAAAATATGGCAGACAAGGATAACCTTGTATCTAAAAAAAATGAAGCCGTTACTTGTGAAGGGAAATTAAGTAAGACAAACATCTAGTACATAGTCACTACATTTTTAAAAGGGCCTTTAGGTTCAGAATCATCACAATTCTTCAGATACTCCATCTATAATTGCTTGCATCTTTACAAGCACCCTTTGGAAACTCTTTTTCTTCTTTTCATCCTCCAAAATTCAGCTCAAATGTCACTTCCTGCAAATCCTTTACCGACATCCTGAGGCAAACTCCAACACTCCTTCTAAAGTCTCCCCACCGAAATTTGAACACGTCTTTACTATAGCTCTTCACACATTATGTTTATTGCAATTAATCATTTATGTCTGTGCCTGACACTAAACTAAGAATTGGGTTTTGTTTGTTTGTTTTGTTTTGTTCTCCTGTCTCTAGCAGCTAATATGCAGCCTAGCCTGGTATGTAGATGCAGATACACAATTTTGTTGTTGTTCTTGTTGAATGTTGATTTAGTTAATTGAATGGGTGCTCTGGATTCAAGAAAAAAGGAGTCCATTGTTACTCAATTTTTATTCTATTTTTGGAATGGGATTGTTTTCTACTAGTCACTGAAATGTGAAGTGTGTTGTTTTTAGGTGTCTTATGAGTTGTATAGATTTGATGACAAATTTGAGAATCTTAACTGAGAAATTGTTCTGTGGAAAATACGTTTCATTTTCCAAAATGTTCAAATATACACGAAAGGATAAAATGGAGTTTTGTTCATAATTATATGGTCTTTCCTTTCTCCTTGTTGTCTGCCCCATTCCTGCCCTCAGAGTTTCACTCCAATTAGAATTTATCTTATTCTCTCCACTCTCCCATGGTTTACATTTGATTGTGTACCTTGATGTCTGCCTTGAATCCATCATTTATGTGTTTTCCCTGTTGAATCTATCTCTCAGAGGATGAGCACTATGCATTTTTCATTGTTGATTTTTCACAATGGCGTTTCCAAGCACACTATATAGAGTGGGTGCTCAATAAATGGTGAGTTAAATGTTTCTCTGCACAATGAACAAGCTCAATATTTCAAAATAGAGGGATGTTGGTGTTTGATGAGATATGGAGGATATTTCAGTCGCAAGTTGGAACAGCTCCTAGTTTCCCATCATTTTCTGTCTGAGCTCAAAATGCCCAAATTTCAGGCTTCACAGTCTCTCTTCTCTCACTTTTCCATCTTCTATTCTTTTCTCCAGAGAGAAGAAAAAGGAGATAATCATGTCAATAAAGCATCCTTTTTCATCTTTTTTATTCTTGTCTGGGTGCTCCATTATGAGATGTCAATTATTCAACACTGTAAAGAGCTGTCTTCTGAGCACAAAATGTTCTAGTCATCTAGTATTAAACTCTGTTGTTTGCCACTTTTAGGCTACAGTGGTGGCTGCGTTGCCATGCGAGGCAGGAGTCCACCTGGTCGCTGGGAAGTGAAGGACTGTAAACACTTTAAGGCAATGTCCCTGTGCAAGCAACCAGTGGAAAATCGGGAGAAAACTGAACATGAAGAGAGATGGCCCTTTCACCCCTGCTCTTTGGACTGGGAGTCAGAGCCTGGCCTGGCCAGTTGCTTCAAGGTGATGCCAAAGTTACATGGGCATTCTCAATGGGACCAACATTATTTCAATTTTGTCCATGTATCCCAAATTCCTTTATTCCAGAACAGTGCCTAGCACACAGCAGGTACTTAATTAATATTTGTTGACTGTCTCTATCCTTTCAGTTATACTCCAAAATAATTTTCAAGTCAAAAGATTGACAAAGCCAGACCTGATGGTCTAGTGGTTCAAGTTTGGCGCTCTCACCACTTCAGTGGCCCAGTTCTTTTCCTGGTCGTGGAACCACACCACTTGTCTGTCAATTGCCGTGCTGTGGCAGGGGCTCACATAGAAGAGCTAGAAGAACTTACAGCTAGGATATACAACCATGCACTGGGAGGTTTGGGGGAGGGAAAAAAAGAGGAATATTGGCTACAAATGTTAGCTTAGTGGGAATCCTTCTCTACAAAGAAAGAAAAAGATTGACATATCCTTGGTGACGTTGAAGGTCCTCTTATGAGGACTGATGTCAAGGCCCCAGTCAATACTTTTCTTATTGCCTATACCAAATAAACAAGGCAGACACTCATTGGGTGTTGAAATGGTACAATTCTGTGACATTTGTAAGCAAATGAATAAAGTTCTTATTGTGGAATAATACCATTCCGCTGTTAAAGATAGCTTTTGCAGCTTGCCAGACACCTGAAGATCAAACAAACTAATACAGGCAGTTGATATATATGTGTGTGTGTGTGTATATATATTTGTGTGAAGAAATGTCTTTTTCTCAAAGCAGCTTTAGATCCTACATTTAAATCAGTACCTACAATTTTCTTGTCAGAAATACAGTATTTGAAATATGATGCTTTTGTTTGGTGGTTTTGTGTTTGGTTCATTTTACAAATAGAGAGTTCCAAAAGCCTGGGAGAAAGTTATTCTCTGGCACGTGGGTATATGCCGAGAAGAATGGAGACAGCCTCTATCTCTAGAGATATTGCAGTTTCCTAGATGGCGTGAAACACCTGTGAATGCACTCAATTTCAATGTACGCATGTAAAATCCTACATTAAATTCATGGAATAATAGGCCCAGAAGTGACCTCACAGAGCAATAACTTAAACCTTAGAAATGAGTAAACTGAGGCAGCGAGAAGAAGTGATTTGCCCAGGATCACAATTATTTATTGACAGAATTGGAATAAATCCCTGGTCTTGAGACTCCTGGTCCAACGCTTCTTCTACTATATATCACCCTATGTCAACAAATGGTGTGTTTGATGGGCATGGCGGCGGGATTTATGAATTTAAAGTGATTCGAGAAAAGGTTCCCAGAGGCAGCAAGTTTTGACCTATAATTTAAAAGATGGAAAGGCTGTGCTGTGGTTCACAGGACTGGGAAAGCTATTCATTCTGGTCTCTGCAAATCAGAGGCTGGTGAAGCCTGGCCGCAGGGTGCCTGCCTGGCATCAGAGACTCAGGCGTAGTGCCAGGCAGTTACAAATGAGGAGGGTCCAGAGGCCCAGCATCTGGAGGTCTGGGTCTTCAGTCCCTCCTCCTTGATCTTAAATAAAGTCAAAAGCAGACCGTGCATTTGACTGACTTCTTCCTGCTACTGTGAGGACAACTGAGAAACAGCAGAGGAGCTGAGCACAGCTAAGACCCAAAGACCCTAGAAATATCCCTGCCCCAGGTCCCAAGGCTCATTTCTCGTGTCTTGCCACGGGTCAGCCAGACTCATGATCATTCAGCCAATTCTAATTTGTCTGAAGGAATCTGGTGGAATGGAAATTCATGGACCCTGGAAGCAAGGAGTACTGGGTCTAATCCTAGCTCTGCCAGTTTGTGGTTGTGTGACCTCAAATTTATAACCTCTGTTAGCCTGACTCTCGTCATCTTTTGACAAACATTTATTAAAGGACAAGTTTATGCCAGTCACAGGAAATTTAGGGGAAACAAACGTCCTCAAGGAGCTCGTTTATAAAACTGAGCTTATCATATCCTCCTCATGAATTTGTTGTGAGAATAAAATGAGATAACAGTTTTATGACAACTAGACACATTCTAGTTCAGTAAATGTTATTTCTCCCTACCGGGTCAAGCTTTTAGTATAAAATAATGACAACAATGATATTAATGCTATTTTCTTGTCTAGAATTAAACAGCCTCAGCTTATCCATGACAGTGTCAACCTTTTGTTTTCTTTTACTTTACAGGTATTTCATAGTGAAAAAGTCCTGATGAAAAGAACGTGGAGAGAAGCTGAAGCATTTTGCGAAGAATTTGGAGCTCATCTTGCAAGCTTTGCCCATATTGAGGAAGAGAATTTTGTGAATGAGCTTTTATATTCAAAATTTAATCGGTAAATACTTGTTAATTTTGAAAAATTGCGGTCAAATAGTCTATCTCCCGGTAATGGTTTCTGAAGGATGAGTATCTCAAATATTTGTTTACAGTCTCAAGTATGTGTCTTAAGCCTAAAACCAAATAGACACTAGCTGGGAAAGAGAAATAGATACATACAGTTTTGTATTTATATTGCACTAAGTTCTTATTCCATAAAACAAAGAACAAAGTGATGATTGCTTTGATACGTGAAATCTTTTCTGTGTGCCTCAAATCAGAATTTTAGAGCTTTTCTGCCGAACTTAGAAATTATCTAGCTCAGTGGTTTTCAAAGTGTTGTCTGTGGATGCCGAGAGTCCTGGAACCCTAACGGCAGGAGAGGGCCAAGTGGGCAGAGCTCCTGGTTCCTTGCTCACTGACTCAGCAGAGCAGCTCCAACTAGCTCTACTTCTAGTTAGTTTGTATATAATAGGAGTCTATGTAAGATTTTGTTTAAAAATAAAAAAGTCCCACTGATTTTTTTTTTTAAATTCCAATCCAACCTCCTAATTTTACATTTGAGGAAACAGGCATTCACTTATCTGAATCCATCTTGCAAGTTTACAGCATCTTGAATTACCTGGAGCTAGAAAATCAATTAAATTTAAATTTGAAGAAGCATAAAAGGTCCTGTGCTACCTCCCACCCAATACAGGAATTCCTTCCACCACATTTCCATGGTCATCTACTATTTGCATAGTTCTTTTCAGTTTTATAGTGCTCCCCGCTTAGCAGAAAGCCCACGCCATTCTTGGGGGCTGGTTTCAAAGATCAACTGTCTAGTAAGCCAGAGCGATATGGATCAAGTCTACTCTATTTTCAGATATTGTAAGACAGCCCTCGTGTTCTCTCTTAGTGAGTCTTTGCACCCCTTGGCCTTTTTCTCTAGAACTTTCTTGTCAGTTAGCATACATTTTGGGAATATCTTCCATGGAAGGGGCACTGTTATGTGCATAGCTGGCTGGAGAATCTGACAGACATGACGGACAAAATCCTGCCCCCGAGGATGTTGTAGTCTAAGGGAGGGGTGCCTCCACGGCTCCGCACAGTAATTAACAAAACAAATATATCACCGAATACTCTGCTCCAAGCTCTGCTAATCTGGAGTCTCAAGGAAGCACTTACTGAATCTCAGAGAAAATCCAGAACTATTTTTTGAGGAAAATCCTGGCTTTCCAAATAAGTTTCCTTTAGGACACTCCCATAAGAAGGTTAATATGTGACATCTACCAAATTATTTATCTCCAGCATCTATAAAAATGACCTTAAGGGTGGGAGTCTTTGACAGCATCTCCCAATGTGTGTCTCATGGATTACTCTAGGGGGGAAAGTGGAATTTTGTAATCAAATATGTTTGCGAAATGAGGCATAATCTTGGAAATTTGCCATATACATTAACATTATAAAGTCTTCTAGAAGGAAGCACCTTCTTTGTCCCCAAAACTCTTTTTTCAAGAACATTTATCAACATCCCATGGAACTACTGGTCCCTGCAGGAAATGCTCACCTGAGACCATGGCTCTCAAACCTGGTTGATTATCATTCACTTGGAACAACTTTTAAAACAGAGACCACTGGTCTCACACCAGAGCTGCTGAGTCAGAGTCTCTGAGGCTGAAGAAAAGTTCAAGAAGCTTCCTGGCTAATTGGACTGTTAGTCTGTGTGGGGCCACAGATCCAAGGGATATGCAATGGTCTCTCTTGTTCTAAGTTGTAACTTTGCTTCATGACTTCAGCCCCTTGCAAAACTTAACCCACATACTTGCGTATAGAGTAGTTCACTATACGAATCAACCACATGCAAACTGCTTCCACTGCTGTAAGATCAAATATTATTATATCATTTCTATTTCTATAAGTTCTCACACTTGGAATCTCTTGTAGCATTTAGTGCCAAGCATCTTTCAAATTATTGATCTTCAGCACCTAATCTTGAAAGCTATATAATGTATGTTTTACTTTTTGTCCCTACTGTCAGGGATTTTAGCCAAATTTGATGCTTAATTATAGCAAATAAACCAGTTATCATTGTTGGCATATATGCTTCTTCTCCTTCCTATGGCACTGCTTTTCTATTTTATTATTTATTATACTTATTTATTAAAAACTATACAATTTTAGGAAGTTGACGGAGGGAAAATAAATACCAGTTCATCTTCTAGGAGCTGGTATATAGCAGGAAGAATGTCGAACTCTGAATTCAGGGAGGAAAGGAATGAAAAGTTCTCGATGCAGGGAGGGTAACGTGGATTTCCAACCAAAGTCATTGAGATTAATATGCCTGGCTTAACCTTAAGACAGCGTTCTCACCTTCCCACCACCTTAAATGTACGTTGTAATCATGGCAGTGACCCACTGGGCCCCAGAGATCACTCGGATTTTCTAAGTCCCAGTTTACTTTCATTTGTATCATTCTGGCAGGGTAGCTCAAATATCTGACGCTTTAGAATAGGTGTGCTTCTCTGCCCTAAGGAAAATAAAGCATCTGTCATGTCTTCTGAATCTTTTAAATCTTTAATTCTTCAAAATTATTCTCAGAAAATTATCTTAGTGAGATGGTTGGCTGTACAATTAGACTTTATTGCTTGATTTATTGAGGACTCTTCGGTTTGACGTATTTGTCCTCCACTGAATAGGAGGGAAGATGGTTCTCTGTGGGGCTTCTTGCCAAGTCTAACCCGGTGGCGACTGCTGAAGTTAATCACACTGATTCACTATGGAATTATTTACACTGGGATCAGAAAAAAAACCTAAATCTGCTGTGTACCTTTTATTAAATGGGGGTGATGGTGATTACCCTTCAGAGTAATAATAAAGAGCAATAAATCAAAGCATAGTAAAGTGGGACAAATAATATAGAAAAGTAGTAAATAAATAGTAAAATAGTAAAAAGTCCTCTAGGGAAAAGATGTTCCAAAATTTCTTACCAACTAGCTGTTTACTGTTCCTGTCCTAATTGAAAGGCATTGCCAATCCTAATGAACATGAGAAGCCATGTTCTCCATATAGGCTGACTTTCCCCTCGACTGCACGTCACCGATGAGCACACCACACAAACCAGGAGAATAGGAAGCGAGGCGACTTCTTCTCGCAGCTCATCTCAGAGCTCAGACTTTGCATACAGGAAATGTTCAATAAATCTTTGTTGACTTGATCAGTTCTGCCAGGAGTATCAGCTGTTTCCTGCACACATAAAGACCTGAAAATATTTCTTGAACTTTTACATAATGTTGTGAATTCAATGGGAAGGGCCAAGTTTTTGTTTCCTCTCTTCGTAGGACAGAAGAAAGGCAGTTCTGGATTGGATTGAATAAAAGAAACCCGCTGAATGCTGGCTCTTGGGAGTGGTCTGATGGAACTCCTGTAAGTCATTCCAAAGTAGAGAAAAGCAAATGAATTCAAAACAGATGGCCCTGGAACCACTTGGTAAACCAACCAAGAGAACCTGGAAATAATGACCATATTTCCCATGCCTCAGACCCAAATCAAAAACTGCACCAGCCCTTGGTACCAAAGGAGTTATTTTGGCCAGGTCCTGCGAAACCTTTACTGGCAGGGAGTTCAGAGGCCAGCTATAGGATCTCATCCTGAAAAAGAATCAAAAATCCCCCAAATCCCCAAACCATCTCCCAGGGGAAGAGTGTCCGGCAGAGAAGCAACTATTCTTTAAAATACTGCGAGCCTTCCTTTCCCCGCCCTCCCTCTCCTGCACAGCACCTGACTGTGTGACTGTGGGACCCTGGTTGTGTCACAATGAAAAGAACCATTTTCAGTTTATCTCACTCTAAAAGGACAGAAATGGCAGCCTTAGAAATATCACCTCCTTCTCAGCCGGAACAAGTTATTCGGAAGGAAAAAAAGACTTGCTTTTCCTTTAGCCTCATCCTTGTAAAAATCTCTGTGAAGGAAAGAGGGAACTCACGATTAAATTTTCTTTCAGGTGCAATGAGGAATTCTCACATTTTCCTCAAGATGGTAGGGAAAAAACAGAAGCAGTATCCCAGATTGAAAAGAGCTCCATCTGAGGGCACATGCAAAATCCAGTTACCCAGTTTGATCTGTGAACTGGGGTGGCCAGCAACAGCCTGCAGTGAGCATTTAAAGCAGCTCCTGCCCATCGAGCCTTGATCGTGTTCCAGGGACAAAGCTGAGTGCCCTCCTGCACAATCTCCTTCCATCCTGACGGTGACCCAGTGCAGTGGGTGTTAGAGTGATTGGTAGTTTGCCTAAAATACTAGATAAGAGAGGCAGGATTTGTACACAGGCGTTGTGCTTTCAAAGCCACGCTGCCACCATGTCTCCTACTTGGTAAAATATTAGCAGCCAAATTTTGAAATAGTAAAGATCAACAGAGAAAATGAACCTCTAGGCCCACTACAGAGATGGTGTTCAAATTGGTGGCAAGGAAGGGATTTGTGGAAATGCTATATGCTTATAGTGGCAACAAAAATAATAAGGGTACACTAGTTAAAAAAAAATGTTTCCACCCCAGTACTGCTCCTGGGAAAAGGGCATCAGAACCAGAGAGTGCGAAGAGATCTTAGAGATCACCCAGCCCCACCTATTTTGCTGATGAGGAAACTGAGGTCCAGAAAGCAGAAGGGGCCGAGTAGGGTCCACCTGCCCCGTAAATGGTACCATTGGTACCATTGGTACCATATCCACCACATGGTACCATGGGGTGGTTAATGTCAGTATGGCACTTGCAAGATGAAATGTGGTATGTAGTGGTTGAGAATACTTCATTTTATTTTAGTAAAACAAACTCGTTAGTAATAGGAAAGGAATACACAATTTGGTTTCGAATAAATGAGATAAAGCCATGAAGTAGTGGACTGAGTTCCTCACCACTCCCCACTGGAGAAAATAAATATTCACACTCACGGCATTCTCTGAATCTAAGTTTATATATATTTGCGTAGATGAATTGTTGCACATGTTTGAGGAATACAAATGGTTTCAAAACATCTTCTTTTTTCAAAATTTTTACCCCGATTTTACTTGTAGTCCATACACTCTTCTGTCAAGTAGGCATTAAATCGCTGAGAAGGCTGACTATTTCATACTCCTGATATGTGATTATTCATGGAAAGCGTTGGATAGTTTCCTGATTAAAGCTAGTGATGACTTAGAATTTAATGATTAGAGACTAAAAGCTTAGTGTATATTAAAAGAATCTACATCAAAGGTGAGACCCAAATCTGACAGATCTCTGAGCCTCTCAGAAGTTTACCCAGGATCCCAGGGCTAGCCTAATTCTGCCAGTGAGAAAACAGTGCAAGTTCAGAAGGAAGCTTGCATCTGATTGGTTCCTTCTGGAGAAAGGAGGAGCGTGCCTCTTAAAAAAAAAAAAAAAAAAAAAAAACCTTTAAGAAAAAAGTGCCAATGTCTGATTAGCTTGCTCTTCACAGATGTGGAACAACCTTTAACTGGAATCATATCCAGACATTTCTGAAGCTTTTTCCAGAAGTCTATTGTGATTATTTACAGAGGTGCCTTTTTTGATCTTTTGAAACGTTTTGTGGGGGATCATCATTAAGGAATAATGAACTTCATCTGCTGCAGGTTATCTCTTCATTTTTAGACAATGCTTATTTTGGAGAAGATGCAAGAAATTGTGCTGTTTACAAGGCAAATAAAACATTGCTGCCCTCACACTGTGGTTCCAAACGCGAATGGATATGCAAAGTTCCAAGAGGTAAAAATATTAATACCATCTTTACATTTGCTTTCTGATCATCTATAGCACTTTCCCAAGTGAGGAGTTACAGAGATCTAAAAGTTAAGCACCCTGGTACCAACAACCCTCATCGTGAACCAACAACCTCATCGTGAACCAAATTGCACCATTTTAGCAAAGAATTTATGCTAGGGGAATGAGAAACGATGACATCAGGGCTGTATGCTAAGAGAGTTAATAGGAAATGAGGATAATTGGCTATATTGTGGAATATTGTAGTTTGCTAGCACAATCTGGAAGAAATGTCACTGTGACATTACAACCAAATAAAATTACTTGTCAGATGAGTAAGTGAAAACACCTAACAGTGTGTGCCACACAGGAGGCCCTCGACAAGTCTTCATGTCCTTCCTCCTTTAGTCAGAGGTCTCTCTGGAGCCTCCTCTCCAAGTATGAGAACTAACTATACTCCAAACAGTACGCAGGACCTGGTTTTTAAGTGGTCTTTTAACAGGCAAAGAAAAGGGGCTGGCCCCATAACCAAGTGGTTAAGTTCGTGTGCACTGCTTCGGCAGCCCAGGGTTTCACTGGTTCGAATCCTGGGTATGGACATGGCACTGCTCATCAAGCCATGCTGAGGCAGCATGCCACATGCCACAACTAGACGGACCCACGACTAAAAATACACAACTATGTACTGGGGAGCTTTGGGAGAAAAAGGAAAAATAAAATCTTTAAAAGCTTAACTCTTTAAAAAAAAAAAGAGGATGTGGGGAAATGGGCATTTAAAAAAAAGGCAGAGTACAAAATATGGTGTTTAGAACTGAAGTAGTTCAGAAATAGCATAGCTGTGAAGAAAGGTCACTTAAAGTGGTTTGCTTTCACTTTACAGATGTGAGACTCAAGATTCCACCCTGGTACCAGTACGGTAAGAACTATCCTGGCAATCCTTGAATTTCTAATTACGTGCTATTACATACGATTACTGTGTTATTACAGTC
Source organism: Equus quagga (assembly GCF_021613505.1). Lineage (NCBI taxonomy): Eukaryota > Metazoa > Chordata > Mammalia > Perissodactyla > Equidae > Equus > Equus quagga. Next base: position 101,026,043 of record NC_060270.1, on the reverse strand, counting down.
CTCCAACAGAGCCTCTCTTTTCTTATGTTAATCTAGAAGCTAATTTGTTCAAATTAACTAATTAATAAATAATCAGATTAGTAAATGTCATTAAATATGTTAAAGACTAATATCATAGCTAAACTCCATTTTCATGACACATGATTTTAAAATATGCCTCTATCCCAAACCTTTGACTACAAAGGAAGGTTTGTTATGTGACCAAGGAAAATAAGCAAATTATATACATATTTATGTGTGTGTAAACATACTTATTTATATATATGTAGATATATACATACACACACATGTTCTGTTAATGCTGAGTGACCAAATTACAACTTTGAGGTCAATCATAGCATATGCTATTTAAGTCTGCATTTTTATCGGCCAATAGTTTTTGCTTCATTTGCATTGTTTATTTTTCTTTCAGATGCACCCTGGCTCTTTTATCAGGATGCAGAGTACCTTTTTCATACCCATGCCTCAGAATGGTCCTCCTTTGAGTTTGTCTGTGGCTGGCTACACAGTGATCTTCTCACAATTCATTCTGCACATGAGCAAGAATTCATCCTCAGCAAAATTAAAATGGTACTTGAATACAATTAATGATGAGAAATTCAGAGCTTAGGTCCTCTTCTGTCCTTGGGGGGATTTTTTTATTTGACTTCAGATGTTTGTTTAAGTTTCATTAAAAGCCATTGATTTTTTTTATTGCAGTAACATTGGTTTATAACATTATATAAATTTCAGGTGTACATCGTTACATTTTGATTCCTGTGTAGGTTACATCATGTTCACCACCCAAAGACTAATCACCATCCACCACCACACACGTGTGCCCCATCACCCCATTCGCCCTCCTCCCTTCCCCCTTCCCCTCTGGTAGCCACCAAGCCAATCTCTGTCTCTATGTGATTGTTTGTTGTTGTTTTTATCTTCTACTTATGAGCAACATCATATGGTATTTGGCTTTCTCCCTCTGACTTATTTCACTTAGCGTAATACCCTCAAGGTCCATCCATGTTGTCACAAATAACAACCATAGATTTTTGAGAATTATTTTCGTTCCTGTTATAGAGATTAAGAGAAAATAATGGAAACAGACGTTTACTATGTTGGTCAGTCATTTCACTTCTTTTCACTCTTTACTAGCAACAATGGTGAGTAAGTAGTTTTATGGTTTTTGTGAGGTTCATTCAATCATTCAACACATATTTATTCAGAGTCTACTCTTCTGGGGACAGGGGCTCTATCAGTGATTAAAATAGACCAAAATTCCTGCCCTCATGGAGTTTATAGTCTAGTCTGGTAAGAAAGACCATAATCAATGTAAGTAAATAGAATTACATCATATTTTAGAAAAAGATAAATGGATAAATGCCATGGAGGAAAATAAAGCACAAATGAGAGGCAAGGTTGCCTGGCTGTTTTAAAGTTTCAGATTTTACATACAAGAGCACAATATTTTTAAGTTAGTAAGGACTCAATATACAGAAAATGGTAAGGAGTGGTTTTCCATTTCAACTTAAGATAAAGGCGAGACTTAATCCTTTGAGGAGCTAGGCTAATTAGAAAGGAGCGTGCAGAGCCTGTTAAATTATGAACTAGACTGCCAAGAAATAGTAGGTTTTCAGTGTATTTCTTCAGCAACAAGCAATCATTGAGCATTAGGTGTGTTTCAAGCATTGTGATATTTGTCAAAGACACAAAAATGTCAAGGACACCAAAATGAGATACAGTCTCTGTTTTTAAAAAAGTGGGAGATAGTACAATGTTGTAAGTAAAAAGGGAGCAGTATGTGCAAATCACCACAGGGGCAATAAGGACGGAAAACGTCACTCCCAATTTTCCCTAGGAAATCAGTGAAAGTAAGAGACTCTTTTTTCTTTTTCTGTAATTTACCATTGTTTCATGATCTCCAGGAATCCTTTCTCCCTCTATTATCTTTTCATGTGTTTGTAAGTTGACTGTTAAAATGAAGCTCTGTATTAAAGCATCCTTGGCTTGTAAGAGAATTGTCTTCCCTCACAGCTCATGGGGCTTTCCCGTTTCTGTAATCCTATCTGATGCACATACAGCCTGTGAAATGTAGGCAGGTCAGAACTACTACTGCATTTTGATGGAAAAGCCAAGAAACAGGAGGGTTAGGTGACAACTCCATGGTCCCTCAGGCGTGCAGTAGCAGACCAACCACTAGAACCAGATGGTCCCCACTATTGGTTTGTGTGCTATTGTACCACCCTTCCTCTCTGACAAATGGAAGACTCAAGCCAAAACTGTAGCATTAAGTATCAACAAATTACGTGTCATGATGTCAGAAAATATGTTTGCTTCTATAGCTGGACGGCAGATTCTTCACCCCAGGTGGCAGTAACAAGACGAGGTAAATGGCTGAAAACCAATCCATTGACATGGCAAAGTGCACATTCCAAAAGGAGCTGATATTTGGCCAATACTTACTGTAGCACTGTCAGGCACTGTGCTAAGTACTAATATTTAACAGCATTTAATTTTTGCAAGAACTGTCTGTGGGAAGTCTATTATTAATACATTTTACAGATGAGGAAGCTAAGACTTCAAACAGATGAAGCAACTTGGTTACACAGCAGCTAAGTGGTGGAATTTAGAAGCCATCTAACTTATAGGGTCATTTGAAAACCCTCTGCTGGCAGCCGAACAGCAGCATTGGGGGTATATAAGAGCACAGTGTCTTCACTACATTAAAATTCTAGTTCTAAAATCCCTTCCCCGAAGATGACACCAGCTTTGTCTTGGACATGAACAATGAAGAGCTTCTTTGATCTTTCCAACAGAGCTTAGTTCTCCTGGAAGCATCTACAGGTCTTCTCCCTTCACCTTTCCCTTAATTCACTCACCCAATCTTTGGTGGTTGGGAAGCCAGTGGAGATGGTGGAGTTAATACCTCTCATAGAGGGGAATAGTAAATCCACAGGTTTAGCAGTGTGACAGTAAGTCATAGCCAGTGCCATGATCTGGTTGAGGACTAGATCTAGTTGTGATCTCAAACCAGACAAACATTGTGGTGTCCTATATGGCAAAATTGTTACCCAGCCTGTGACCAGGTTAATACAGAATGCCCTGTCAGTATTATGGGTGAGCAGCTGACTGATCTAACCCCACACTGGCCGTACTACAAAAGAAAATTACTAGATGGTATAGGCCATGAAGGCAGAGAAAGGGGCAAGGAGGCCATGGGGAAAGGGTATCAATCCAGAAGGAAGAAAGCTATAGATTTCCAAAGCAATTCTTATTTCTGCATAACTTGTGACTGTGTTAGGCACTTTTTATTGGTGATAGTGGTGGTATTTATGGTGACCATTTACATTTCATAAGTAAGAAATCCCATATCTAAGAACGTCCTACTGGAATGGGTCAGTCCAGAAATTATTTTAGTGCAGAATGAGGAACCAAACACATGGAGGTCATACCACTCACTTCTGTGGCACACCACTCATCCTATACATGCAAAAGAATCAGAATAAGTCATTTTTAAAATTATGTATGTGTTGTATAGTTCCCCTGTGAAGAGAAGTAACTTAGAAATGTGAAAAACAAAAATAACATTTAGTTGGAAAGTAGAAGAACTAACTATTGAAAAAGGAAGCTGGATACAGGTGTAAAAATCCGAAGCAGAATTCTTTTAACAAAATGTTTCTATCTTGGAAAAGTGATGAGTCAGTATTTTCTCTTTGAATAACAGAGTACCACAGTGCATAATGAGAGTGAATTTGTGAGAATTTGTTTTTTGAGCCATCCTGTTGATTAGATTAATGTCAGAAGAGTAAAAAGCCGAAAGCACTTTAGGAGTTGTTTAACATGAAGTACTAGCCAACTAGTCCACTCAACTAACATTTTTATGCTGTGTTGTACAATATTTGCATTTTGAAATTGCAACTTACTCTTATGTTTTAAATTTCATTTCTAAATGATTCTAACAAAAATATATCAAATCTGTTAGTCATCCTCCAAAATATGGTGTTTTAAACCCTTATAATAACATGGTTTGGTTATTTTTGATGGAAACATTTGAAGTGGTGGCAGGTTCTTCCTTATATTCCTGGTAGATTAATATGTTAGTTATTGCTGTGTTTTATTTCTTTTTGGTGAGTATTATTCTCATGTGATGCTATCTATAATGGCTGTTTGTAATGAAACATAGTTGATATTGTGAAATCCGTGGTCATATCACATTTCTTTAGACAAAAGAATATCAATGTCTTCTATTGTTGTGGTTTTATACCACAAAAATTTAAAACATCCATTTTTCACATTGGATTTTTCACTCTGAGTATCTTCTAGCTTGTCCTATGAAGCTCTGTTCTATGTCACAACAGGTTGTGATGCACCATGTGGAGGATCACCATGCTGCTGTAACTGAGGTGGTGATAAATATGCCACTTAAGGTGCAGCAGTTATAATTTCTCTTTAGAGGTCCTTAATTGGGGGCAGTGAACAATCAGGCCATGATTTCCACTGTTGCTGCACATGAGCCCTCTTTAGATTGGATGAAATGTTGTCCTCCCACTGAGTTCACAGCCAGTCTCAATGGACCCCTTCCAAAGTCTGACAATGGGAATCTAAATTCAGCATGTAAGAACACGTCCATGAAACAACACCTCAGGGATCCAAAATTATAGTTGCTCCATCTTGCATTATTCTCCAATTGCTGATATGGCAGACAGCCACACTGTTTAAGAAGGAAAAATACCTGTTTCTAAATTCAAATGTTAGAGATTTATTAGGTTCTATTGTAGGATGACCTGAAATTCATGTGGAAAGAAATATGTATCCTAAAATGTAATTCCGAACTCTTTACAGAAGAAATGGAAGTGCAAATTTAAATATATAATTCTTTCAAATTAACAGATTTTTAACTTAAAAAAATTGTTACATTTCACACATACACATACACACATGTATACAGAGCACACACAATAAAGTATATTGATTTAGAGGTCTTAGAGAAATCCTTACGGCCTCTTCCTCTCTCAGAGTAACAGAGAGAATTTCAATTTCCTGGCTTGTAATCCAATATTGCATGTGTTCTAATATTTGTGTGTGCTTGGGCACATGTGTACACACATGCTTTTTCAATTTTATGCTTTATTGTACTGAGATCTATGTGATAAATAATGTAAAATTAATAAAATATATAAAGGATAATTTTCTAGTTGTCAAACACTGGAAATTCTGCAGTATTCTTTTGTCCTATATTGTATTTGTCTATTTGTATGAGGAGGGTGCTAAAATTCAGTTTAAAAACTTAAAAAGCAGACGAATGCCTAAAATTCAAAATCTTTTTACTATTGATATCTTTGTGCCTTGACTTGTTTCTCAAATAGTGTGATATGTGCAATGAACTTCTATAAATCACTGAGAGGATAAATCACTAATTTTTAGTCAAAAAAAGGAATCCACATCCTGTTTTACTTTACAATACATATTACTTATTAAATCTCTACTATGAGAGTTAGAAAAGTTACTTTTAGATACATAGGGAAAGTTTTAGGAAAGAGTTTCAATAATTGATTCCAATTTTCATTCATTATGAGGAGGGAACATTTTAGAATAACGAAGTTTCAGGTTTTCTCAAGATGCTAGGCCTTAGTGTACTCTTCTTTAGATAATTGGGTAAATACTGAAGAATAGAAAGCTATTAACAGCAACCCCATTAATCTTAATAGTGAAAAGGGAAAACAAGTAGAATAAATGCTGACATTTTCTTTTTTTTTTTAATAGCTATCAAAGTATGGTGTAAATTGGTGGATTGGACTTCGAGAAGAAAAAGCCGGTGATGAATTTCGGTATGAAGCTAGATTAATTTGCATTTAATTTTGTTTGACAAGTTTTATTGGTTGGACTAGATCTTAGTGATCAATTTGTTGATTAGCCTTCAAACATTATCCTTAACTTATAAATTTCCATTTCCCTAACCAAAGACGTATTTCTTTTAATTTAATAAAATATTACGCCTTCAATCCATACCCCAGAATTCCAAGAATGGTGTTGGAGATTGAAAATGCAGAATGAGAGAAGACCTTAAAATTTTTAATTTTCCTGCAGCTGGAGAGATGGAACACCAGTAATCTACCAGAACTGGGACAAAGGAAGAGAAGGATCTGTAAATAATCAGAGCCAGAGATGTGGCTTCATTTCATCTATAACAGGTTATTTTATTCATCCATTTTGGGGTTTATAATACAAACTGATCATTTTCAGGAGGATTGAAGTCTCCTTTTCATTGCACTAGTTCATTGAGAAAGTTTTGTTTGGTTATTTTGCTTTTCAACTGAATATGTTCCATTTTATCAGGTTTAAGGCCTAAGGATGGCCATTTCTACAGTTTATTCTATTCATCCATGTTCATGAAAATAATTTCCATCCAGATAAGTCCTTCCTCGTGAGCCAAAACAGCACCAAAAATGGACCCATTGAAACTAGTCAAAAATATGTCTGACAGATACTATTCTCTGTGAAATTTCACTATGTGCCCATTTTTTATCTCTTCCTGGTATCCACCTTATAATTGGCCAGAACTTTAACCCCTGAAATTTACTTCCATTTTCCCCTTTAAATTTTCATTGAATTCAGTATTCTTTTTTCAAAATACCTGGCATTAATTGCTGCTTGTCTTAGAACACCAACTGTTTGCAAGTTGGATTTAGAAGTACATGTACGTTTAAGATGGGGTTTTTATTCCATTCATCAGTACAGTGTTATTTGGGTTGATTGTCCACTCATATGCACCCCACTCTTTCTATCCAATAAAAGGTAATGATGTTCCCGACTCCAACAGGTTCATAATGAACCTGGTCCCCAAGTCAGGAGATGGATAAATACAGAAAGCAATCCTTGGTGTAAGGGCGTCTGCCGAGAAAGTCAGGAAAGGAAAAACAATGTTGTTTAATCAGCTCGCTTTTGCCAGCAGGTGTCAGAACAGCCTGCAGAAAGGCTGTTAAGTGATTCTGGAAGAATAGCAGCTGATCTGCATGGAAAATAGCGTTCCAGCCCCTCCTTCAACATGCCAACATCTTTTTGCCTCATATCCCTCACTAAAAAACTGAATCTGGCCTTGCAATTTACATACATCCTTGCCCTATTCTGGAATTTATAACTTGGATGCTAATGAAATGCATTCTATAACCTTTACTCTGAAAATATAGCTCTTCTAAATTAAAAAACGTTTTCCAGGAGACCAAGGACCTTGGGCTAGATCTTCCCGAGGGCATATGTGTGCCTGTTTTGTCTAAGGGTCAGTGTTGAGAATGCTTCCTTAGAAGTTCCTGAGTTAATTTTTCTAAATCATTATAGTTTCTAAAGAATTATAAAATAGAAATGATCTATTGTTTTAGAATCTTTTTTTAAGTTGAATATTTTAAAACAAAAATATTACTCTACAAAATACTCTTTTGCTAACTCAGTCAAATATTCTTAGAACTTGAATCAGTTCTGTGATTCCAATTGCAGTATTTGTTTAGTTAGGTTTTTTTGTTTTGCATTGGCAAAATTTCTACATTCTTGAATGAGAATTACTGATTTGGCACCTTGCCCAGGTAGCTTTTGTCACTAGAGAACTCTATGATTAGTAGTTAAGTTTAGTTCAATTTCTAGATTTAAAAAACAAATTATGATAAACCGTAGCTGTCATAAAAATAGTGATCAATAGAAATGCCTACAGAGCCTCACCGTTGTTTCTATTCATTTCTAACTCATTTTCTCCTCCAGGACTCTGGGCTAGTGAAGAGTGTTCAGTTCCTATGCCCAGCATCTGTAAGCGAAAAAAATTTTGGGTCATAGAGAGAGAGAAAGATACACCCAAACAACATGGAACGTGTCCCAAAGGATGGCTATATTTTAATTATAAGGTAAATTTGTTTTGTAAAGGTTGCCTTTGTTTCTCTTTTGTAGATGTTAATTTTAGAAAGCAAGAAAAAGTAGGTGTGTCTGGCTTTGAAAAACCATGAGTTATTCCTTCGACCTGGAATTTTTTTGTCACAAATTTCAAGAGAGTTGAGAAGTTTTTGATTTAGGGACAAACCTCTTGAAATAAAAAGTTTTTGTCAGAAACGGCCTTGACACCACCTTTCATTTGTATAATCAGTTTTTGCTACTGACACAGTCATTCATTGCGCTCTGTGACTCTTTCGTTAGGTGTGATGAGTGTGTGCGTGCGCACATTTCTGTGTGCATGCGTGTGTATCCAGGCCCTGCTCCTAAGGGAGCTGTTAACTCCAGAGGGCCCAGACTCCATCTCCTTCTTTTGTGTCTTCCCTGCCTGGAGCTGGCATGGTGCTCTAATAACAGAGCTCAGTCAATGTCGTCTTGAGCCTCTTAAAGCTGGTGCTTCCATGCAGAATTGAATTAAAAAAAAAATTAACAGTGGGGATATTGCAAACTAGATTTATTATTTCTGATACTGCCTCCAATTGAGGCTGAGACTTCCCCTCCACTCCTTGTGTTTTGTAATAAAATAACTTTATAGGCCTTAGGTGGAAGTATTTTAAATGCATCCCAAATTATAAACGTTTAACTCTTCAATAATTAAAAAACCCAAACTGTCATCATTCCGTATGCTAGTGTGAAATCACGCTTCAATCGTGAACAGCAAATTTTCACCCTATATGTCCAGTTACACTGGCAGAGCATTGTCTCCTTGGTGATCTTCCTCTCATTGTTAATTTGTAAAATGGGGCTATTTGAATTTGACACACACTTATTGAGCACCTACCACGTATTTGGCACTAATTTTTTTTTTAACTGTGGTAAAATTCACATAATATAGAATTTACCGTCTTAACCATTTTTAAGTCTGCAGTTCAGTAGCATTAAGTATATTCACATTGTTGCAATAAATCTGCCATCTTGTAAAACTGAATCTCTAAACCCATTAAACAATTATACCTCATTCTCCCTTCCTCCAGCCCTGGCAACCACCATTCTGCTTTCTGTCTCTGTTAATTTGACTACTTCAGATACTGAGTATAAGTGGAACCATACAGTATTTGTCCTTTTGAAACTTGTTTATTTCGCTTAGCATAATGCCCTCCAAGTTCATCCATGTTGTACCATGTGTCAGTTTCCTTCCTTTTTAAGACTGAATAATATTCCATTGTGCATATTTACCACATTTTGTTTTTCCACTCATCCATCAATGGACGTTTGGGTTTCCTCCACGTCATGGCTAGCTGTTTTTGCTGGGTGTTTTCATATATATATATATATATTTCTTACTTTATTGAATTTTTTTAAATACACAGAATTGTTATCCCATCTTACATATGAGAAGATCGAGGCTAATAAAATCGTGTGTTTTTTCTGAAACTTCACTGCAAAGAAGTGCCAGGCCGAGAATCAACCTCAGGTTTTCTGACCCTGAGTCTAGCAGTCTTGTTGCTCCCCTACAGCTGCCGCTTCATAGAAGAACTTAAGAATTACCACATCAGCCTAGCCCCAGGATGCAATCAGTCCAGCAGTACTGTGAGATATTTTCTAAAATAATACAGTGGTTCTATAAAACTTTATATAGTTTTGAGATACACTATTTTTAATAGTTGACACCTTCTGTCTGCTTCCTATTTTCTCAAACTATAAAATCTTTCTACCAGTTGTAAATTATTTATACATTTCAATATGAGAAACATAGGAAATACTCAATAGGACTCTGAATATAACTAAGCCTTTTAATAAAACCTATCACAATTAGTTTTTTTAAGCTATTTTATTGTGGTAAAATATATATAACATAAAATACGCCATTTTAACCATTTTAAAGTGTACAGTTCAGTGGCATTGATTGCATCCATAATGTTTTTCAACCGTTACCACTATATTCAAAACTTATCATCATCCCAAACAGAAGCTCTGGTTGTTAAGAGTAACTCCCCATTCCCCATACCTCTGGCCCACAGTAAGCTCTAATCTATTTTCTATCTCTGCGAATGTGCCTATTCTAGATATTTCATATAAATGAACTCACATTGTGTCCTTTTGTGTTGGGCTTATTTCACTTAGCATAATGTTTTCAGTGTTCATCCACATTATAGCACACATCAGAACTTCCTTCCTTTTTATGACTGAATGATATTCCATGCCACATTTTGTTTATCCGTTCATCTGCTGTTGGACTTGGGTTGTTTTCCCTTTATTGACTATTGTGAATAAATCTACAATGAACATTGGCATACAAATATCTGTTGGAGTCCCTGTTTTCATGTCTTTAGGGTGGAATTGCTACGTCGTATGCTAATTCTATGTTTAACTTTTTGAGGAATCAGCAAACTGTTTTCAACAGCAGCTGAGCCATTTTACAAGCCTGCCAGGAGTGTATGCTAGCAATTTCTCCACATTCTTGACAACATTTGTTATTATCTGTCTTTTTTATTATTGCCATCCTAGTGTGTCTAGTGTTATCTCATTGTGGTTTTGATTTACATTTCCCTAATGGCTAATAATGTTGAGCATCTTTTGATGTGCTTATTGGCCATTTGTATACCATCTTTGGAAAAATGTCTATTCAAGTCCTTTGCTCATTTTTTATTTGGATTGTCTTTTTGTTGTTGAGTTATAGGAGTTCTTTACGTAGTCTGGTATTAAACCCCTATCAGATATATGTTTTGTAAATATCTTCTCCAATTCTGTAGGTTGTCTTTTCACTTTCTTGATAATGTCCTTTGATGCACAAAATTTTTTAATTTTAATGAAGTCCAATCTATCTAATTTTTCTTTTGTTGCTCCTGCTTTGGGTGCCATATCTAAGAATACCTTGCCAAATCCAAGCTCGTGAAAACTTACCCCTTACGTTTTCTTCTAACAGCTTTATAGTTTTAACTCTTATATTTAGGTTGTTGGTCCGTTTTTAGTTAATCCTTGTATATGATAGTTTTTCACAACAGTTAGAACGAGTATATCCTGGAGTGGTCTGTAGGGAACAGGCACAAAGAAATGCCTCTCTCATCTTAAAATCACAGATTGATACAGACAGTGAGAAACCCCAAAGCATGAACACAACTGTTCTAGTTACTAATCATAATTTCTCCCCTGTGTAAAAGAGGATATTTTAAGGAAATTAATGGCAAGTCAAATCCTTGGCATTAGAGAAATAATTCTAGGAAATTCACACTGGCTGTTTATGGTTCAGCCCTTGACTATTATCCTTCTCTCAACCTCTTTCATCCACACAGCTTAGCTCTGTCCCATATTTCTTCTTGTGTGAACACAGGGAGTATGTACACATATGGGCTCGGCAGCAGTGATGGTGCAACAGTCCCAGGGCAAAAGAGCAAGCGAGTGCTTCCTTTGAAAGGAGTAGAAAGGGGCGTGAGTAGAGCATAAATACATGCATGACAGGAGAAGGGCTTTCTGAAGCTAGCTATGGAGCAGGATTAAAATATCCTCAGGTGGCTCCGTTGTTTAAAAAAGTCTTTATGGATAACTAACAGCTAGATTAGTGGTTCACAACCCTGATCAAACATTTAGAATCACCAGGTGAGCTTTTTAAAAATATCAAGGTGCAGGTGACATCTTAAAGATTCTGATTTAATTGATCTGCATGTGATCCAGTCATTGGTATTTTTTAAAAATTCCCTCGGTTATTCTAATGTGCAGCAAATATTTGCCCAGCGACGCAACGGTTGCACAACTTAGTCTCTGAATCATTCAAAGGATTTGATTACTAAGGATACTGTCGCACCAAGCCTCATGAGAAGATGACCTTTCAGAGTGAGGTTTCAGGGTCCCCAACTGTGTCTCCCCACCCACAGTGCCTTCTCTGCCTATTAATAGCTAAAATCCAACAGAGTCTCACTCTTTTGCCTTAACATTTTCCTTTATTTTTTTTTTAAGGGAAATATTTCTGAGATTGCCTCATCTGTCATCTACACCTTAGAATAAGTGGGTTTATCAGATCATTAGAAAAGCTGATAATAGGAGGACTGATAGTTGAGAGAAGTGGAGAGCCTAGTGGGGATGGTTCCCCTGATTAACAAAAAACTACAGAAGGAAAATTGGGGGCTAGCAATGACAGACATTACTCACTTCACAGCTCTGAATGTGTCAATATATTATGTCCCATTAAACTTCACTTTTTTTTTTTTTTAAAGATTAGCACCTAGGCTAACAACTGTTGCCAATCTTCCTTTTTTTTTTTTAAGGATTGGCACCTGGGCGAACAACTGTTGCCACTCTTTTTTTTTTTTTTTTTTCTGCTTTATTTCCCAACCCCCCCTGATACATAGTTGTATATCTTAGTTCCAGGTCCTTCTAGTTGTGGGATGTGGGACGCCGCCTCAACGTGGCCTGACGAGCGGTGCCATGTCCACGCCCAGGATCTGAACCCTGGGCCGCCACAGCAGAGCACGCGAACTTAACCACTCGGCCACGGAACCGGCCCCTAAACTTCACTTCTTATTTGTCAGCTTCTTGGAAGGAATTTTTATTGATTATTTCTAAGAAAAAAAATCCTAGCTGGTTGACTAATTATCCACCTTTAAGAGTTTTAAAACTAAGATACCACAAGTTAAGCATCTTTTTAAATGTCTCATAGGGGCTGGCCCTATGGCCAAGTGGTTAAGTTCACAGGCTCCACTTCAGTGGCCCAGGGTTCCACCAGTTCAGAACCTGGTTGCAGACCTAGCACTGTTCATCAGGCCATGCTGAGGCGGCGTCCCGCATAGCAGAACTAGAAGGACCTACAACTAGAATGTACAACTATGTACTGGGGAGCTTTGGGGAGAAGAAGAAGGAAAAACAAAAAGATTGGCAACAGATGTTAGCTCAGGGCCAATCTTTAAAAAAAAAATGTCTCACAAATTATTTTCTCTATGTTTGATGATGTAAAAGAGGCTTGACCAGGAATTACCCCAGAAAGAGTGAGTCATCTAAGGTACTTGTAGCAACAGAGCTGCAAGAGGAAGAAATTCTAAGTGTGTGTGTGTATTAGATTAAGTCTTATGCTTCTACTTACACATTCTTATTCAAGGACCTGGATGTTTTGCATTATCTGGTTTGGGATTAACCAATATTTGATTTCATGCACAAAATGGTTTTTCCTTAAAAACTACTCTCTCTTCTTTTTTTAAAATTTATTCAAATTTTTAGCACTTCATTCATTCATTTAACTATGTTGGATATTGGTCATTCAATGGTGAAGAAAAACGAACATAATCCCTTCTCTTTTGGAGCCCACAGACTAGAGGGGGGACAAATATTAGTAAATCAATCAGAAAAATAACTGTAATTTACAACTGTGGCACATGTGATGAAGGAGAGTTACATAGTTCTCTTAAAGTATACAACAGGAGGACCTGACTGAGGTGGTCAGAAGGACAGGACACATTAAAAGTAGAGGGAACAGCATGTGCTAAGTTCCTGTGGTGAGAGGAAATGTGACATATTTAAAAAACTAAAGGAAGTTTAGAGAATTAGAATGTAGGAGATGAGACAAAAGAAATAGGCAAGTGTGATATCCTGTTAGAGTTTCTGGTTTTTATCCTAAGAGCAATGAGACACCCCTGAGGGGTTTTAACTAAAGAGAGACATGATCAGGACTGAGTTTTGAAAAGAATCACTCAAGAGTGCCAAGAATAGATTGTGAGAGAGCTAGGGTGATGAAGGCAAGAGCAGTTAGGAAGCTATTGCAGTGGTCCAGGCAAGAGATTAGTAGGTTGGGCTAAGATGGTGGTGCAGAGACTATGGGGCAGTGGGGATGGTGGGGGACTCTAAGAACTAGGATGGCCAAATAGTAGCATTGAAGGAATGATGGAGTGGGGCAGTGAGGAGACTCCCACGTTGCAGGCTTATATGAATGCATGACTCTGCCATTCAAGGTCAGTAAGAACACTGGGAAAGGACTAAGTTTGAGGGGAAGATCATGAATTCTATTTTCAAATTTTGAGCTGGAAATAACTTTGAGACAAAACAAAATTTTATATTCAAAACTCATCTTCAATACAGTAGGATATCTTTAATTCACAGTCATAATCAGAGATGCATTAAACTTGATCACGTTTTGCAGATTAGTAGGTAAATAAACAACTTAAAATTAAAGATGCTGTACTTCATCTTGCTGCTTTGCTTTCATTATTAATGACACCATTTTGAAGTCTGTTAGTAAATATGTTATATTTTTAGAAACAATGAGGTTGTGGTAATGGGAGGCTACACTCCCATAGTCAAGCTAGTAGATCTTGGCTGAGGCAAAGCGGGAGCGGGCAGGGAGGGGGCATTGTGTGTGTTTTCTGGAGAGATTTATTGAGCTAACTGAACCAATGAGGTTCATTGGTATTTATGAATGGTTCATTAGTGTGACTATCTGAACATAAGGTGAATTCGCATTAAATGATAAGACTTCCTAATAATTAGTATGTGCCACTCTTTGGAATTTGTAATTAGAGGAAAGAGGCAAAATGAAAGGAAATAGATAAAAGGATAGTTGTTATAAAATTAAAATCCTTTAAGGCCAATTCCATTTCTTTGTGAAGCAAACAAGGTAAAGGGCACCAGAAGAACTGAAAATGTACTTCCTCTCTTTGTTGGTACCTCAACTTCAGGCTAGATCAAAGTTCCTGGTTTTTATCCTAAGAGCAGTGGAAAACCCTTGAAAGTTTTAAACTAAAGAGTGACGTGATCAGGACTGAGTTGTGAAAAGAATTACCTGGGCACTGTTGACCTTTTGGGCTGGATAATTCCTTGCTGTAGGAGACTCACCTTGCAGTATAGAATGTTTAGCAGCATCGCTGGTCTCTACACACTACATGCCAATAGCAACTCCCCCCACCTCCAGCTTTGACCACCAAAAATGTCTCCAGACATTATCAAAATATCCCCTGAAGGACAAAATGGCTCTGTTTGAGAACCGCTGGACTAAATCTAGAATGCCTGAGAATGGCATTTGACAACCATTTCAGAGTGTATTGAATTTTATTTTGTTCCATAGATATTTATTGGGGTCTTTCTTTAGTGTGATGTTCAAAAAAGAATAACACTTAACCTCTCTGCCTTTTAAGGCATTCATGATGGTGGGGAAGGGGTCAGGGACTGACAAATTTAGAAATTAAAGAAAGATAGGGAAGGATGGCATACCAAAGGAAGATGAGAAAGGATGCTCTCTCAAGTGTAGGCTTCCACGCTAGCCTAGACTTATCTTGTAGCTCAGATTTTCTCAGTGACAAGATCTTGAGATCTGACCTATCAGTGATGAGGGTTGTCTGTGTGCATTGATGAGAGAATATTCCATATGGAATATCCTTTACATAAAGTCTCTCCTAACTTCTCTGGAATGTTGCCTGATTTGTTATAGCCCTTCTCTTCTCTCTCTACCTCTCCCCTGGCTCTGTCTGGCCCTAACGTGTTAAATGTCACTGAGCTTTAGGGGAAAAAAAAAAACTATGCTTCAACCTTGCCTGTCCTGCCTAGTAGTTACTGTTCCATTTCTCATCCCATAATGAGTAACCCTTCCCAGGCCACCGATAGGAGTCTTCCTGGAGTAACAGTCAGCTCTCACTGCCAAATCCCGCAGACTTCTTTTTGAGCTCCATTTGACGTGGTTGGCCACCCTCCCCTTTGTTTCTCCTTCCTAAGTTTCCTTGGTCCTGCCTTGCTTCTCTTCCCAATGGGCTCATTTTTCTTCTTTTCTGGCTCTTCTTTATGGACTTTCATGGCTGACTCTAAGTACTCAGTGAATTTAAATACTTGATGTGGTTTGATTCCCTAGTATTCCTCTCTCACTGAAAGTGATGAATATTTGTAATGAAATTTGTAAGTAAAATTGAACTAAGCTGTTAATTGCCACTCACAGAACTTTTTTTTAGATTAAATCTGCCATTGTAAACTTTGCAATCAGGCTGGCTCCTTTTTAGAAGGAATGCTATTTTCCACTAGCAAAGACATTGTTCTGATATCCTGCATGACAAAACACATCTTTACTTCTGTTCCTGGTGCAAATGCACGCGAGGCATTGACTCACCCTGAAAGTTCGTGATCCTCTTTGTTTTACTTTTGCTCCTTTGGAGTAGCTCAAAGAAAAACTGAGTCATTTTTGTAAAGAATTTTCAAGGCTGATCCTCAGTATCTTTGGGAAATTTTTAATTCATTTAGAAAAATATGGAGGTGAACACTTTGTTTTGACATTTTTTTATAGTGCCTTTTGGTGAAAATCCCCAAAGACCCAAGTCATGGGAAGAACTGGACGTCGGCTCAAGATTTGTGTGCTGAAGAAGGGGGCACACTGGTCGCCATTGAAAATGAGGTGGAGCAAGGTAGAGCACTCAATATTCAATCAGGCAAAAATTACCATTTTTATTCAAGTATTTATTAAAAATTCCTCCAGAATACGAACATTTTCAAATCAATATTTTAAGTACTATATTGCTGATGACACATAAATTTTCAGTTTGGCCTGTAAGGTTTATATCATGACATCTGTAAAAGTTCGTACACTGCATTGCTTGAACAGCTGACGTTTGGAGCCTTTTGTCTTACCGGTAATAGTGGAAAGAATAAGGACATATTTATGATCTGTATATCTGTATTATAAAACAGCTAAAATAATCTGAGGTATAGTCTATTATAATTGCATGGCATAATTTTTTTTTAATGTTCGGCACCTGAGCTAACATCTGTTGCCAATCTTATTTTTTTTTTTCCTTCTTCTCCCCAAAGCCCCCCAGTACATAGTTGTATGTTCTAGTTGTGAGTGCCTCAGGCTGTGGTATGTAGGACACCACCTCAGCGTGGCCTGACGAGTGGTGCCGTGTCCCCGCCCAGGATCTGAACCAGTGAAACCCTGGGCCACTGAAGCAGAGCCTGAGAACTTAACCACTCGGCCATGGAGCCGGCCCACATGGCATAATTTTTTAGATCCCTTTAGATTTACTTATACACTTTGATATTTAGGCAATCATATACTTTAGAAAGATACAGCAAACAAATCCTCTTTTGTTTAGAAAGCCATTGAATGAAGACTGGAAATTGTTTTGTTAATGATATGATGAAATCCCAGGCTTAGCCAGCTAATTTCTGTCAATTTAAACTGAAACAAAAGTGAAAGAGCCTGCATTACCTTCATAAGGACAAAGTAACAAATTCCTACAATTGATTCATAATTAAGTTTTGCTTTCATTTAAATAAAATCATAGCTATAAACAGAATTCAATGATTACCCAAATAGTTTGTATGGTATTAAATTTGATAATGTATTCCTATGTTTCAGCTTTCATTACTATGAATCTCTTTGGCCAGACCACTAATGTATGGATAGGGTTACAAAATGATGATTATGAAAAATGGCTAAATGGAAAGCCTGTCGCGTATTCTAACTGGTCTCCATTTGACATAATAAATGTAAGTTTTTAGATTTATTTTTTAGAAATCTTTTTAGCAGGAGATCCTATTTGAGACTAGTTTACTGAAGTGTTTTTTTGTTTTTTGGGGTTTTTATTTTTGTGAGGAAGATTGGCCCTGAGCTAAAATCTGTTGCCAATATTCCTCTTTTTTCTTGAGGAAGATAAGCCCTGAGCTAACATCTGTGCCAGTTTTCCTCCATTTTATATGTGGGACGCTGTCACAGTGTGGCTTGATGAGTGGTGTGTATGTCTGCACCCACCTGCGAACCCCGGGCTGCTGAAGTGGAGTGGTGAACTTAACCACTATGCCTCTGGGCCAGCCCCCTAAAGTTTTTTTTTTCACTTATATTTTGTAGGCATAATTTTTATTAGTCAGTTATTAATATATTAATTTTAATAGTGTAATTTCATATCATTTTCCTGTGTTCCATAAAGGTAATTACTTTACTCATCACAATAATTATTTATTTTGTAGGTTATGAAGTGATTTGTGAACAGGTTTATTAAATGCAAATAAAGGAATAATGGTGTTTGTATTTTAAAAATTATGTCCCTAATAAAAATGTCAATGTTATAATAATGTTATATGTTACCATGTTTTGGAAAACATTTATTCTTTTAAAGATTCCAAGTCATGACACCACTGAAGTTCAAAAACACATGCCTCTCTGTGCCCTGCTGTCAACTAATCCTAATTTTCATTTCACTGGAAAATGGTATTTCGAAGACTGTGGAAAAGAAGGTTTTGGGTTTGTTTGTGAAAAAATGCAGGGTAAGAAATATTTCCTTTTTTTGTTTTCATTTCCATGGGCCACTCTTCTCTTCCCTATTTGTTTTACACACTATATAACTGACTGTTTCATAGCTAACAGTGCCAGGCACTTATTCTTTGAGCTTTACTTATATATGGTCATTTAATCTCCACTACCACAGGATCGTGCCCTTTAGTGGGGTGCTAAGGACTGCAGAGTCCACTTGAGTGATGACCAAGTTTATGCACCCATTTTGGTCATATTAAAAGGCTTTACTTGCTTTGTTCTGGGATTATGTTTCTGTTCAGGCAATAAAAAAGACATTGAGGAAATGTTGGAAAAGAGTCAAGGAAATAAACCCACTCAATACTTACTCCTTTCTTGGAACCCTAAAACTGGTCTCTGGCTATCATGGCATAAATATGGCATGCTGCATGTTTCTAGACCTGATGTTCAGAAACCCCCAATGACTTCTGGTGTGAATTACCAAAGCCATACTATTACAGGTAGCCAGTGGAGTCCAGGAACAGTGTGAATGCACTGTAAGTGACCTTGAGTAATAAAAATAACACCAACAATAGCTCCCATCTCATACTTCTCCTGAGTGCTCGGCTTCCTGTGCCATGCCAGCCTAGAAGGCCAGAGTTTGTGTCTGGAGCTGTGTGGACTTCTGGGCAGCCTAGTATATGTATATCTCATCCATATATATATATGCACTTACTTGGAATATGAATTATACCTCTTAGTGTTGCATACATGTAAACTCTTTAATGATACTAAGTATCAACCCATCCTCAGAAAAGCAATTCCAAGGAAGTCCCGTTTCCTAGTTCACAATTATCACTTAAGCATAATAGTGGTCAGGAACTGAAAGAAGATACCAGATCAGCTATAGCAAGAATATTTTGAGAAGAGCAGAGTCTTGTAAGGAAAGAAATGATATCAATGTACCATATGCTTGCACACTTACGATATCCCTGGCACTGTGCCTTGGCTTTGTAAGCATTATGCCATAAAATTCTAATGACAGTTCTATGAAGTAGGTAAAATTCTCCCCATTTTACAGATGAGGAAATTGAGGCTTAGAAAAAATATGTAATACACTCAAGGTCTCTCAGTTAAATGATTCTATTATACAGCATTGATGTTGATCTCTTCTTGAAATATACTCTCTGACCACTTTCTCTCTTTGATATTTTTTGGATTAACCACATATATGTTCTTTTAGAGATAGTATAGAGTTGTCGTGGTTGAGAGCATAGGCACTGGAGTTCACACCCCTCCTGGGTTCCCACTCCACCTCTGTAAATAAACTGTCAGTCAAGTTTCGTATCTTCTCTGAACCTTGATTTCTGCATCTGTAAAATAGGATAATAACTATGTCATAGACTCTATGTATATACAATGCTTAGCAAGTTCCTAGCATATGTTTAACCAATGAAAGTTGTTTTTATTATTATTTCCAAGAAATTTTATTCAACTACACAAATTCTTGTAGTCGACAATGAATACCCAGATTCTGCTTCTCTTCTTTATGTGCCACATAAGTATGTGCTTGCATTGGGCTTAGAGCCTAAAGTCTCTTATCTGCCTGAAAGAATGAAGATATCTGAGTAAAAAGAGAAACAAGGGCAAAGTCAAGAACCCCAGTTTGGAACTTGGTTTCCAATAGATCTTTCTTTTTCATGGCAACAGGTGACAAAATCATGTTGCTCAAATCACTTATATTTTGAAACTTGAAGAAATTAATTACACAGGGAGAAATTTATATATGCGAAAATACAGATGCATAACTTAGTGGGGAAAAATAGTTAAATTGTTATTTGGCTCATATATACAAAGGATTTCAGTTAGTTTAATTTTAATAATTGTTATCATTTTTAAATAGCTACTTTGGTATTCTATTGGTTTTGTATAAATAGCCTCAGACGTGATACATAGGCTAGCAAACAAACTTCTAGCAAAGAATGAACAGATGATAAAAGTGTGGTCCATCACAATTTAGTTGGTAATTGGATTAATTTCACTTTGGTTTTACAATATGTACTCCTGCTGTATTGAGGTAACATTTTCAGGAAAAGTCAAATTCCCACTTTGCCATTTTTATTTGGGAGAATGTGACAAGAGGAGGAGAGGGGAGCAAGAAGCAACAATTATTGAGAGCCTTCTAGGTCCCAGGTACTACAGTAAGTGCCCTGTGTATATATCTCATTGAATGCTCCCCACAGCCCTCTAAGGAAGGCCTTACTAATCCTACAGACCAGATATTTGAGGTTTAGAGAGATTAAGTAATTTACCCAAGGTTTCTTAGCCATTTAGGATCAGGGCTAGGGTTGAGTTGGAGGTCTTCTCACCTATCCACATCTCAAGATGCTCCTTTTCAAGCCAAAATGTAATGAAACCAGTATACAGAGAGAAATCCCAGCCGCTTTGGATCAGACAGTTCAGAAATTCTTGCGTTGTTTTTGTATGTTAGGTCTTCTAAATTTAGCCTACCCTAGAACATAATATAATACAGAACAAAAAGGCAAATGTACGTATTAAAGAGGAAACATCTGTAGGTAAAACACGGGGTTGGTTTTCACATGATCACAGCTTCTCATGTACAAGAAAGCACCAGTGATCACGGGTGGGAAAACCTTGCCTCTTAATTTATAATTCTTGACTCTGCCAGGTGACATATTACTAGCAACTGTTTATAAGACCTGTGTGTGTTTCTAAGCATTTATTAGCTTAATTTTAAAACTATTTTTTAGAATTTATACGTGTAAACTTTTAACATGGTAGCAACTATCAAACGGTCTCAAAAGTTTAATAAAGTTTATTTGAGAATATGCACTCATTAAATTATCTTTGCAATGCAGTATATGACTACATAATATATGTCAATATTCTCTTAGTGAGTATTAATTTCTGCCATAACAGTATATGTTAGGCCAAGTGTATCTAGTAGGATGAAACTTGCCTAAGGAGATCACATCGGTTCCACCAAAAAGATGGTTATTTTAACAGAGATTGTAAAAAATGGGAAAACTTCTAGAAATGGTTCGATGTATGTTTATATTTTTTAAGAAACTCATTCATTAAATTTCCTAAAGTGTTCTAATTCTTTAGCATTACCTACGGTCTCAGGCAGTGTCCTCATTTCGAAATAGTCAATTCTGGGAGGGAAAACTGTTGTTAACAGTAGGATGGATCATTGTGACACGATCTATGCAAAGCTTTGCCTCCCCCTTTCTCATCCAGATGCTACAAATGATTTTTGTTGTTGTTCTTGTTCTAGATACTTCTGGACATGGTAGAAATACATCTGATATGTATCCAATCCCCAATACCTTAGACTATGGAAACAGAACTTACAAAATAATTAATGCGAATATGACTTGGTATACAGCAGTAAAAACCTGCCTGATGCATGGAGCAGAACTGGTCAGCATTACAGATCAGTATCGCCAGTCCTTCCTCACTGTTATCCTCAGCCGGCTAGGACATGCCCACTGGATTGGACTGTTCACCGCAGATGTAGGTGTTCTCAAATCCCTTGGACAATCCTCCCATAATTAAGTCTCACGTCTACTTCCTTAGCGATATAGCCACTGAAATTAGCACAGAAAAAAATTCCCAGAAATAATAGTAATTATAACATTTAAGTAATTGGTTTATACAATAACTACTGACAACTTTATGAGCAGCCTATGACGACAAAATAAAGGTGCGCACCTTTTTAGCATGAACATCCCTTGCCTAATTTTCTGGAAATTCATGCCCTTCAAAGGTTCTCTGAAAGTTTCTGAGAAATTTCGGGATACTTTCTCACGTGTGCACTGGAACACATCCTAAACTCAAGCCCCTGCATTTAGGTAATTTGTTGCGTTCAAGGAATCCCTAAGAAAAATGAATCATGCTTCCTGCCTAGAAATTTGGTTATTAATTAATTCAGTCCCCCTTGGAATTTAACATAGGGGTTATTTTCCCATTCTAAGGATGTAGTTTGGAGAGTAAGCTTTTTTTTTTTTTTTTAGTTTTCTTTTTTTAAAAATAAAAGTATTACAGCCCCAAATTAGTGAAAAATAAATCTATTCTATCCTGACCTCTAGTTCTGCTCCCCGGTGTCAATCACTGTAAACAGTTTCTTGTGTGTCATTTATAAATATTCTGTGTATGCACATATATACACATGTAATTGATGAATATATATATATACACGTATTTTTTAAATACAAATGAGATGATATATATATGCTGTCCCTAAACTTGCATTTTTATTTAATATGCCTTGTACAGCTTTCCATGTCAGCACATAAAAATCTAATACATTCTTTGGGACAGCAGCACATAAGGATATACCGCAATTTATTAAACCATTCTCCTGTGAATGGACTTATGGGTTCTTCCCAGTTTTTCACAGTTACAAACAATGCGCAACAGATATCCTTGTGCAATTAGGATAAATTCCCAGAAGTGAAGTTAAGTACCCTTTAAATTTTAACCAGTGGTGCCACATTGCTCTCTGAAAGTTTGCACCAATTTACAACAGTGTATGAGAATGTCTAGTTTTTCACATCTTTGCCAACACTGAGTATGTCAAAATTTTAATCCTTGCCAGTGGGATAGGGGAACGGATGGCATTTCCTGGTGCTTTATTATATTTTGTATTTTGTACACGTTTTAAGTTTATGTAGTCAATTTTGCTTGATGGCCTCTGGATTTTGGATCAGACTTAGAAGGGTTTTCCCCCCACCAAGAGTATAAAATGTTTAGCCAAGTTTTCTTTAGTACTTTTGCGTTTTCAATTTTATGTATGAATCTTTGATCGATCTGAAATTTATTTTAGTGTAAAGAACAAGATATTGATCCAACTTCACTCTGATTGCTTCCTGGGAAGTTATGGCGGCAGGGAGCCAAGGATTCCCCAAAACTAAAAAAGATACTGCTTGTTGTAGATATTCCTTTGTGTGAGGCCACATTTGCAAGCTGTTCTAGACCCCCTGAAATGTAAGTCTGGATGTGAAAAAGTAAATCTTTGTGTGAAGTGAGGGCTGCTCAGACAGCATTGAATGATGTCACCAGCAGTCTTGGCAAGGAAATGAGCACTCAATTTCCCTCCACAGAATGGTCTTAACTTTGACTGGTCAGATGGCACCAAATCCTCCTTCACTTTTTGGAAAGATGATGAGTCATCCTTCCTGGGTGACTGCGTTTTTGCTGACACCAGTGGACGCTGGAGTAGCGCAGCCTGCGAGTCATTTCTGCAAGGAGCCATTTGTCAGGTACCCACTGGTAGGTTCAATTCTGTTCAACTCAAGAAATATGTACTATGCACCTGCTGTATGCAAAGCACTGTGCTAAGCAGGAGAAATGAAGAAGAGTAGTAAGAAGGATTTGCCCTCAAGAAATCTCTGGCCTGATAAGTGATGTACAGACAAATAATCGTTACACAAGGCAGGGCCACCAAATGACATAAGAGAGGTAGCAAGTGTTGTGGGGCAAGAAAAAGAATGCATCATAGCCACTTGGGGAAAAGTAGAA
The DNA here is from genome assembly GCF_021613505.1 of Equus quagga. Lineage (NCBI taxonomy): Eukaryota > Metazoa > Chordata > Mammalia > Perissodactyla > Equidae > Equus > Equus quagga. Next base: position 101,002,420 of record NC_060270.1, on the reverse strand, counting down.
AGGCTTCTTGAAGGAAGTGACTGTGGAGATTGGCCCTGAAGAATAGTTGGGTATAAACGGGACAATGATGAGACATGGAGAGGCATTCTGAGCAGAAAAGATTCAGCAAAGACATGGAAAGAAGAAAGGACTGGGCATGTATAAGACAAAACTGGTGTTGAGATTTTCCAGTGTTGCAGGTTACAGGTAAAAAGAGATGGAAATCAGGCTAGAAACATGGGTTAGGAGTGTGTGTAGAGGATCTTGAGCCAGACTGAGGATTTATGTTTAGGTCAAAGACTAATAGGATTCTAGATTATAACAATAATCATAGTAATAACATTTATATTTATATTACACACGTACTTATATAATAAAAATAGCATCTCATTACATTTAAAGTTCAGTTGGCCCAACCAGGTGAACTTTATTTTAAAGATGAAACAGACTCAGAGCACTAAATAGCCTCCTGAAGATCTCATAGATGTCTGTCAACAGCACCAGGAGTAGGAGCCAACTTTTCTGGATCTCTCATTTGATGTTTATCCCATTACACGAGGTCTCCTTTCCCTTGATTGCTGTGGTGTACACAAAGAGAGTTCCTTCACACTAGCTGGTTTCTTTTTCAATCTCTCAATTAGTAAAGGTTCAAGTAATTACTTACATTCTGGATACTGTCAATTCAATAGCATACATGCACATTATGTAACTTCAGATCAAAACAGTTCAGGATAAAAATGTAAATGAGAGATACATATATTGGGAAAGCTAATTCTGCTTCTAAAACTCCACAGACTTTAGTCTTCCCTTTTCAATAGCCCTGTGTTTATTGAGTGCTTAAAAGTGTCAGGCACTAGGTTATTTAAACTCTAGTTGTAAGAAAGGTGTTGTTGTTAGCTCTCTTTTATAGATAAGGAAATCAAAGTATAGGGAGATTAGGTAGCATGCCCACAGCCATACACCTAGGATCTCACATGGCTGTGTCTGACTCTCATGCTTGCCTTCTGAAGCGGTCTACCTCAAATTCCCTAGTTATGTGCTATGTTATGTTATGTTATGATACTTTATTGAATACATTATTTTCTCTCATAGGTTTATTAGCAAGTAAGGATTTTTAAAATCCGTAATATTCAACATTGCATGGAACACATTTTGTACATCTGGAAGTGCCTTTTGCCAGCTTCGTTTGGCTGCCAGTCCTTCTGTGAATCACATCCTCCAGTTTTTCCAACCTTTAGGCTACTAACTGTAAACTTGAAAGACAACTCCCCTCACCCAGGCAGCACCCACATTAAGCCCATGAAGCTCTGCGTAATATTCTGTGTTATGTGTAGGTAAAGATTACTCCTGCCAGAAACGCCGTAAACCAGTCCTAGTTTTATAATCATTTACATTAAACTCACCCTTTCAGAGTATTACCATGAAAATCTCATTACATGTAGTTATCTTGGTCCTTCACAGAATGTAATGCAATCGTTATCTCAATAAATGAACCAAGCCACCACTCTGAAATCATAACTGAATTTTGTTCATAGAAACAAGACCATTTGGATACCCAGAGTTGTGCTCAGAAACATCTATTCCCTGGATAAAATTCGAAAGTAATTGCTACAGTTTTTCTACAGTCCTAGACAGTACAAGCTTTGAGGCTGCTCATGAATTTTGCAAAAAGGAAGGTAATTCTTTTGTGATGGTAAAATGCTTTCGGTGTGCTCCTTTCTTGACATTTCAGTAAACAATGTGGTTTTCTTCATTTATCTGATTATTTGGTGACTTTGAGAGCAACAAAAACAATTGAAAAAATAAATACTATTGAATTTGCTTGCTTGGGGAATGGCTAATATACAATACTCAATGTCAAGTATAGAATTTGAAAACCTAAGATACTGTCTCAGAATACTGTACTTTCCCAAGAAAATGTTCCTTTGGAATGCACTTGAATTAGGAATTTTTAATCTTCCTTAAAATTAATATTCTATGCTTTAACTTCTTAAGTACAAGCTTGTATTTTTTAATAAATGGGGTTTTACTTCTAAATTTTTAATCAAAAATCACTTATTTACAATGGAAATTTTCACATTTCAAAGGCTGAACTTTACAAATTAGAGTATAGGAGACATTTTTAAAAGTTGTGTTTACGTTGGGGCCAGCCAGGTGGCACAATGGTTAAGTTCGCATGTTCCGCTTCGGCGGCCCGGGGTTCCCCAGTTCGGATCCCGGGTGCAGACATGGCACCACTTGGCAAGCCATGCTGTGGCAGGCATCCCACATATAAAGTAGAGGAAGATGGGCATGGATGTTAGCTCAGGGCCAGCCTTCCTCAGCAAAAAGAGGAGGATTGGCAGCAGATGTTAGCTCAGGGCTAATCTTCCTCAAAAAAAACAAAGTTATATTGTATTTACATGTAAACACAAATACTTGTTCATTTGCTGTTTGTCTCTTTTATAGGATCTAATCTTTTGACAATCAAGGATGAGGCTGAAAACTCATTTCTCCTAGAAGAGCTTTTTGCTTTTGTTTCTTCTGTCCAGATGGTTTGGCTGAATGCTCAGTTTGATGGTGACGGTAAGTGATTTGGGTAGAGGAGAGGAGAGGGCGTAAATAAGTGCATGGTGGTCAATGCTGACGAAGATGGCTTCCGCAAACCAGAACACTCTCCTTGGATGCATTTGCTGTGAAAAATAGCATGGGTCCTAAAGCCATTTCTTCCAAAGACAACATTGCTAACCCTTTTCTCTATACCCTCTTGTCCTTTGAAATAGTCCCACAGGTACCCAAAATGAAAACAAGCAGTTTATCTTATACTTACCCTCACATCATGAAAATGCTTAACTGGAACTTTGTGGTCACAAACTTAGTCATAGACACCAAAACCGTATTTACTTGAAACTACCTCAGGTTCCTAAAGGTTGTGCTATAAAAAAAACAATAGAGTTATGGAGGCATCTCAGTGATAAATTGTGCTATTGGACTTGTTACTTACCACTCAAAAAAAGAGTTTGTAATCAAATGAGAGTATGGTATTCTTTCCTTTAGTAAGCGATGGTTATTGAAAGCGTGTGTAAGGAAAATTATTTTAATTGTTATGGAGAGCTTGTTAGACTGTTGGACCAAAGTGGAGAAGGACCCACCCTGGCGAGGAGGAGTATTTCAATCACTGACATTGTTTAGAATTTCTAGCACGTGGTGATAATAAAAAGCTGACTGACTTTTAGTTAGTTTTATTGTTGGTTTTACATCCTTTTCAGATAATACACCCTCTTATTGCCTAGACATGGGTGGGCTCTCCAGCTGCCCCCACCCCTTGGTACACCACTGGCTTGCTATTTAAAGAAACTCACTGTAAAATTCCTTCAGAAAGTGAACCATTTTGTAATGATTTGGATGTTAGGACTTTTCTTGGATTTTTCTTTATATTGATTAGTTTATGAAATGAATTCTTTCAATTGATTATGATATGGAATATTTCAAAATTCAAAGTGTCACATTAAAAAACCTATCCTAAATGAACTAAATTAGAACAGTATATCTAAAATAAATAGAGTTGTTCGCAAGGCGACTTTACTAATACCTACGTTTTGTTGTTGAGTTCATGACTGTGCCGACTGAGCTGAATGCATCAGATAAGGAGAAAGTCTCATTAAGTTTAGGGGCTCCTTTTTATGGTTCATTCCAGTCTTAGTATGTTTGACAACCATGCACATAATTCATAATAAGTGAGCAATTTTTCCACAGATGGAACCATAAAGTGGTTTGATGGAACTCCCACAGACCAGTCAAACTGGGGCATTCGGAAGCCAGAGAGGGAGCATGTCAAACCCCATCTGTGTGTTGCCCTGAGGATCCCCGAAGGAGTGTGGCAGTTATCCCCATGTCAAGAAAAAAAGGGATTTATATGTAAAATGGAGGCAGGTAAGTAAAGTCAGAAGGAAATTCTTCATTTTGATTCTCCTCTGACTAATGTCGACCCACCTCCTTAGCATTTAAAGGTTTTAAAATCGAAGTATTCAGAGAGTATTCAGATGGATTCTGACATTATCATCTTATTTGTATCAAATAAGTCAGAGGACATTTCAGCTCCTTCTTTCTCTGATACGAAGAAAAAACCATTATAAATCAACTCAAAGACTATGACTTTCTTGTGTCACCCAGCTGTTAAACTAATGGGCAAAAAAGCAGTTTACCTCAAGCAAATAGAGCCAGAAATGTAAACCAGTGAGCCTCATTCTGGCAACTCCCACTTAGAATTTCATCTTTTGTCCCAGGAAATATAATCCAGGCCTAGGTATCTTTGCTGTAAATAATCAGACATGATTCTCTGTTGCACGCTATGCCATAAAAGTCGTATTTTAGCTTCATCTTGGGCTAACTACTTAGTTTGTAAGGATAAAAAATAGTAATTTTAGAAATCTAAGCCAGAAAATTGTAGTCAGTTGCAAATAACAGCAAAGATTTCTAAGATAGGATGTTAATGAGATCGTTGACAGTAGGATGATGTTTGTAACAATCGTAACAGTTCTCAGTGTCAGTATTATAAAGACGGAGGGATTGGTGTGGCCTGGGCCGCTGGAGAAGGCTTTAGAGAAAAGATGAGGCTTTGGAATCCTAAAGGATGAAGAGAATAGAGGAGGGAAGGCATTTCGGACAAAAGTCCCAGCATGACTAAAGGCAGCAGTTGAGAATGAGCTTAGATTGCAGCAAAGGGCTCACGTTAGGCGGTGATGGGAGTAAAATTGAACAGTGATGTAGGGTCCATTCACAGAGAGTGCTGTGAAGAGCTGAACTCCATGGTGAAGGAGGCAGGGACTGCCTCTGTGCTCTGTGGACCCCTGCTGTGGAGTCACACTTATCTAGACGTAACAGGAGGCAGTTGTAATTTGAGTGACAGAACTAGGAATAAAAAAGGAGGGTAGAAATGGGAAAAGAGAATCATCAGGTCTTGGTAACTGATTAGATACTGGGAATGAAGGAGAAAAGAAATGGTAGATGTGGCACCAATATTTGAAGCCCTCAGAGTGTGAATACCAACTCTGTGTAGAAAACATGACTAAGCCTAATAAATAGTGTGCCCAAGTGATCACCAGCATTTAAGCATCAAGAACAAATCAGAAATACTTCGTGTCTGTACAGGACTTTACAGCTTCCTGTAACACATAGGATATCTCTTTTGTACTTCACAGCAACTTTTCATGGCAGTCAAGCAGATAAAAGATTCCCATTTTACAGATGAGAAAAGTAGCTGTCCAAACTGAGGCCACATGAAGGACTAGACTCCAAGTTTTCTGGCTACATGCTCCTTGTACACCTGCCCACTGCCAGCATTGTGAAAATAAATACTCTTTTTTTTAAAAGGGCATGATAACTCTGCTCAGCCTTTCTTTTGGTGAGGAAGATTGGCCCTGAGCTAACATCTGTTGCCAATCTTCTTCTTTTTCTTTTTTCCCCCAAAGCCCCCCAGTACATAGTTCTATATCCTAGTTGTAGGTCCTTCTAGTTCCTCTATGTGGGATGCTGCCTCAGCATGGCTTGATGAGTGGTGCTAGGTCTGCACACAGGATCCAAACTGGCAAACCCTGGGCTCCCGAAGCAGAGCGCACAAACTTAACCACTCAGCCATGGAGCTGGCCCCAATAAATACTCTTTTAACAGTCTTTCTTTAAAAAGCATCTTGACACACACAATAATACATGTTCTCAATAATATTATATAAAATTATACCAGGTTATTTTTAAATTGCAAAAAAAGGTTTTGTAAAAAAAATGGTTTTACTATTGGTAACGATGTTGATGCTTCCTTTGAGAATATAACAGTGAATGGGCATAAGTAGTGCGCCAAATCCTTTACTGCTCTTTCTCTGGCTCATTCTCTACATATTCTCTGGATCTTTACCTAGATCAAAATAGCAGAGCTCAAATTTTCAGATAGAGCCCAGTTGAAAGAGATACATTTTTACAGTAGGAAATCCTCAAACAGAAGCCCTCTAACTGTTGGAACAGAGGAGCCATTATTTATTTCCCAAGATTCTTGAGAGTGCAAAGGCGAGAAGGTGCTGATTATAACATCCTTGTGTAGAGGCAGAGAGGTTATCACTGCTGGACAAACTCTATCACATCCCAACAAAACTGAGTTCCTTGCAGGCAGGGACTATATTTTACCCATATCTTTTATTGCAGCATAGTGCTGACACTGGATGGGAAGTCTTAGGCTGAAAAAAAATTGTATATTTGTTTGTGAGCACTAATAATGATTACTATAAATCAGGGGTCAGGAAACTTTTCTTGTAAAGGGCCAGATAATAAATATTTTAGGCTTTGGGGGCCATAATGGTCTCTGTCATGCTGCCATTGTAGCATGAAAGCCGCCATAGACAATACATAAATGGATGAGCGTGGCTGAGTTCCAATAAGACATTATTTGTAGAAACAGGCGACCAGATTTGATCCATGGGCCATAGTTTGCTGAGCCCTGCTTTAAGTAATGACATAATTTTGCTGAATTAACGGAAAAATTTCAACTCAGTATGTTTTTTGTATTTGATTTTAGATATTCACACAGTAAAGGAGCATCCAGGAAAAGGTAGGTTTGGAACAGTAGAAAACATTTTGATTTTTCTTAGAAATAATAAAATAGGAAGTAACTATGTGACAGTATCTATCTTACTTTATTGTCATTGAAGTTTTCTCTTTTTTCATCTTTTTTCAGGACCAAGTCACAGCATTGTACCTCTTACAGTGGCACTGACACTGATTGTAATTCTGGCAATTTCCACACTTTCCTTCTGCATTTACAAGCACAATAATGGTACCTTCAGGAGACTTGCAGGATTCGAGAATCCTTACTATCCTACAACCAACTTTAGTACAGTCCATCTAGAAGAGAATATTCTCATTTCTGACCTTGAGAAGAATGACCATAATAATGAAGTCAGAGAATGCCACAGCCATGAGGATGAGTAAAGAAGACTATAAGGGGAGCCTCCTCTGTGTTTTCCTTTACAGACCAGATGCCATTATATCGTGAAATTGTGTCACTATTTTAATTATTCTTAAAGTGATTACTGGTTTTTAGTTGTAACCAAATCAGATGAGTGTTGATTTATTCATTTCCCCAAACTGTGATCTATTCTTTTTTATTTTTTTGGCGAGGAAGATTGGCCCTGAGCTAACATCTATTGCCAATCTTCCTCTTTTTTTTTTTCTTCCCAAAGCCCCAGCACATAGTTGTATATCCTAGTTGTAAGTCATTCTAGTTCTTCTATGTAAGAAGCCCCCACAGCATGGCTTGATGAGCAATGTGTAGGTCCACACCCAGGATCCGAACCAACAAACCCTGGGCTGCCAAAGCAGAGCACATGAACCTAAACACTCAGCCATGGGGCCAGCCCCCTGATCTATTCATAAAAGGGGGAAATTATATGGTGGTTATTATTCAGAAAATAAGAACTATTAAAAGAAACTCCCTATTGAAAACTCTCAAACTAATGTGAGTAATTGTTTTTGCATTAATATTTCTACCAAAATTTGGGGGGGGAATTTTTAAACTAATCTGGTATCTATTCAAACATTTAACCACACTCATTCCATTAAAAGAGAGAGAGAGGAAGTGAAACAAATTTTAAAACCCTACATTTGTATATCAGAAGGAAAAAAAGGCTTCTGAGAGGTTTCTTGTTTGCTTTTAATGCAATCTTTTTAATTCAATCAGTTTTAGCAGCAAGATTTGGAAAATACTAATTTCTAAGCTTAAAATTCACAGGTTCTGGACACTAAACTAATATATAGAGTGACATTCATTTTTATTAGTTCTCACTTCTCAAACAAAGGAGAAGAAAAATAGCCTTTCTTTAAACAATGAAGATCTTGGTTAGCAGCACGCTTTCGTGAGCAACCACACAAAGTGGCCTAAAATCTTCAATTACTGAACGATGACTCAATTGATAGTTAACAATGTCTTATAGAGAAGCTTAAAGGAATTTATTGAGATTTTAATGCTTTTAAAACTCCTGGGCTTTATTTAAAACTAAAGGTATAAAATAATATATAACCCTCCTAACGACTAAAAGATATAAAATGTGACTTCAATTTAAAGGGGAAAAATTGAAGATCTGAATCACAGTCCCATTACAACTAGAGTAGAGGATATGTTGAGAAGTACTAAATAAATTACTTTCCAATGGTAAGCTAGATACCTTTGTTATGTAAATGAGTTTATTGGGGTTGTTCCGTTTAGTAAACGGTGGGTTTTGGGAACCACATCCATTTGTGTTGGACTGGTTAGCGCAGTCGGGGAATAATGATTAACAGTGTGATTTTGTTGCTGTGCTGTTCAGTCAATTCTGACCCCCAGCAACCCTGTGCACAGCGGAACAGAACCCTGCCCCATCTTTCTGCGCCATCCTCTCACCTTCCTACACTATATCACACAATGTTCCACTGCTATTCATAAGGTTTTCGTGGCCAATTTTTTTGAAGTGGGTGGCCAGGTCCTTCTTCCTAGTCTGTCTCAGTCTGGAAGCTCCGCTGAAACCTGTCCACCATGGGTGATCCTGCTGGAATTTAAAATACCGGTGGCACAGCTTTCAGCATCACAGCAACACATAGCCGTCAGATGCCACAGTATGACAACCAGGTGGTATGGTTCCGTGACTAGGAAACGAACTGGGCAATGCTGGTGAGAGTGCTGAATCTTAACCACCAGGGCTGTCTTAAAAGCATGATACTGTCCATAAATTAAAAATCACAGTTTTGACCCTCCTTCATTAATTTCTTATAAGGAAAAATGACTTAATAACCAGTATTCAAAAGTTACTCATTACATAAATATTTATTGAGTTCCTATTAAGAACCAAGTGTCATTCTAGAAACTGGAGGTATTACGGTGAGCAAGTCAATGAGATCTCTGTTTTCATTGCACTTATTTTCTAATGAAGGAAAACTGACAGGAACCCAGTAAAGAAATGCAGAAGTAGAAAATATCAGATGGTTATGAAAATTAAGTAAGGTCCCATGATAGAGAGAAACTGGGGGAATGTCAGGGCATCCCCAGAGTGTGCATTTTAATTATTACAACTGGCTGCCTCAAAACTGGTGGCCACTAGTCACAAGGTGGAGCTCCGGGAAAAAGGATAAATAATTTCTAAGTGGAAAACCATCATCATTAGAAATACACTTTGAAGTGCATGCTCTGAGAATGAAGTCCTTGTGGCCTGAATCAGTTAATGCAGCTTCCAAAAGCAACTCTTTGCTACTCCCGTGTAGTTTATATGCTGGGACAATCAACTTCCGTAATTTTTTTAATTTGGGGGACTTTATTTTTTAAGAGTTATTGTGTTATATGGCCGTTGTATATTTATGACTCAAAAGCATAATTGACTTGAATTAACCAGATAGTCTAAAAGCCCAATTTAACAATCTGTCAAGTGAAATTAAAGCTCTGTTCTTTTCAGTGGACTTGGTAAAAACTGCTAATCAGTTATCCTTCCAGTCAAGGTATATTGAAGTGGAATAGTCACATGTAACAATCTGACAAAGTATGTCATTAATAAAGTGGTTTTGCAGAAAGAAACTGTACTGCTTGTCCATGCTCTGTACTTTGGTATTTAGTATTGAACCACATCTCTGGGGAATCTGTCCCCATGAACAGATCATGCCCTCCTTCCTGTTACTGAAATTTCGGAACTAGAAAGTCCTGAAATGTTCTGTTTTACTCATATAGGTGTACTTTAAAAAACTTTTTTCCACTTCTATTTTTAATCTGAACTAGATTTCACAGCTACAGCATAAAAATAAAAAAAGCAGAGTCACACACTCATTCACACATAATTAATGTGCCCCCTTCCAAAGAAAATCAATTATTTTCCACAACTCTGAGTCATAGAAAATCTTAGATTTTCAATTAAAAATATCTTGGGCACTTCCAATTCCAACAGTCTTCCTTCAGTTTAAATGTTTATTTTATTGAAAGTTCCGCTCTCTATCAAGGGTGGATTAGATGGTCTCTTTAGATAAACATTTAGTCTTTTGGAGTTTCCTTTCCCTCCTCAAAATGGCAGTTGGATATATGAGAACTTATCGTGTCTTCGTGGGCCAAGGCGATAACTGACTGTGGATGTGTGTTATGTGGTGTCCACTGAGGGTGGTTGTCTGGTCCCTACTCCTGGGAATTCTGTTGGCATCTGCTATGAAGTCTGTAGTTGGTGCAACCTGTAGTCTATTCTCTTGGATTTGGCCCCATCCAGTACCCTGGTACTGCCTTGTCCCCAGAGAACTGGCTATGATTCCTATTCATCCCTGTAGTACTGAGACCCTATCCAGCACCATCAGCTACTCTATTAGTCAGAGAGGCTAGATGCGCTAACAAACAATCCCAAAATCTCCTGGTTTAACACAGCAAAGGTTTATTTCTCATCCACACCTATCTGGGCTTGCAGGAGGACTTTGCTGTATGCAGTCGGTCACGGGTCCAGGTTGCTCCAGTATAGCCGGACCTCCATCTCCTAAGGCGTTAGAGTCCTCCAGTTGGTCTCCTGCCTCTGCCTGACAAAAGTTAACTTGAGATCCGTCCTTATTCATCGTGTAGCTTCCATGGGTTATTGAAATACTTTCTCTAAGTTGATTGTCTCCAGACTGAGGATGCATACCTTGAGGGTACATAAAGATTTCCAATGGATACAAGGGTGTGGAGTTTAGTTTAAGGAGTTTAGTTTCCAGAACCTTTAAGCTTCTTATATATTCTTTCTTAGAACTGATTTGCCTGAGAACATCCCAGAGATCAAGGTGTCATGGGCTTCTTTCCCGCCTCTCTTTCCACAAATGCCTGTCTCTATCTTAAAGAAAAGAAGGACATGGCTTTCACTCCAAATCTTATTGTGATACCTTGCCTTGGGAAAATCCTCCATGGCACCAAACAAAAAAAAGTGCAAAGTAATAATGTCAATGAAACTTCTTTTAATAAAGGAATTATAAGTTCAGTGTAGAGCCTCATGTACTCCCCTATGTTCATATATTTTTCTGTTAAGGATGAGTGATGAGTTATTTTGCCCCATGGTTGGACATTCTAAATTAATATGTATGGGATGGTGGAAGAGCATGAGTGTTAACTACTTTTGTTTAAGACTTTACCTGCCCCTGATTATTGTCAAAGAAGGTGTTTCTGGAGAGAAAAGTGGTGAAAGCAAAATAAAGAGAGTGTAGATATTGATAAGAACCTAATGTCTTACTTTATCCTGGTGAAAAGCTCAGGGCAAGGCTCTGTGCTTTATATATCAGATTTCTAAGTGAGGATGAGTATTAGCATGCTTATTGAATTCAAAAATGCAATCAGACTTTTTCTGAACATTGTCTTATTTGGCTCATGGGTTTGACAATGAAGATTGGCTTTACCAAATAAGTTTGATAATGAATATTTTTCATTAATTGAGTGAACTGAATTTGCAACTCTAGTGTTCTGGTTAAAATATGTATTAAGATCAAGACATTTTAATAGAAAAATAGTATTGATAAAAGTATAATGAAATTAACAATATTTTATTTTTCCCAACGTTACTTTGTATAACAGGTAAAACAAGGTGCCTATAAGTGAAAAAGTAACAGGCATAATTAATTGTCATTTTAAAAGTCTTAGTAAAGCCTTTTAATTTTAATTCTGGGAAATTGACAAAGTGAATCACTCTAACGACTGAAGAACAAATCCTTTTGTAAATCAGGTATTTCCGGTTCTTCACTTTAAGCAAGACTCAAGGAGGACATAATCAAATTGTCAGTTATATAATAATTTTTAATGAAGTATCAGTGTGATTTTTGGCACATAAAAGAAAGAAATTCAAATAATGGAGTTATATTGCTATAACAAACCTTCTTTCATTCCTACTTACTTATTTACATGAACAAAGTTTCCATATTAGTTAGGATAGGTTAGCCTATGTTCTAGAAACAAACCAACCCTCTAATGTCAGTGGTTCAAAACAAAACTCAGAAGTTAATTTCTTGGTCATGCAAAGCCTGCTATGGTTCCCTTGGCTCTCCAGGACAGCTCACTTTCAAGCAGTAACTCATAGATCGAGGCTGCATGTTCCTACCTCTGCAACATGGGGCTTCTGGTGATGCTATGGCAGGAAAGAGGAGTAGAGAACTCTTAATTTCCTGGGTCCTAAAGCAACACATGGCACTTCCACTCTCATATCATTGGCCAGAACTTGTCACATGGTCCAATCTAACTGCAAGGAAGGAGGTCTCCCAGTGAGGATAATTGGCTATGGTGAACAACAGCAATCGCTCCAAAGTTTCTCCCGTATAGCTACAAAAAAAAAAAAGGAATAGAATTCATGCTGAATTGACTTATTCTAGCGATTTTAAACTAATATTAATTAATTTTATCTATGATACATCCATTTCATTAAAAGATGCATTACCTGTAACATTTTAGTTTGATATATACTAATTATTTATTAACTGCTGTAATATATTTAATTTGCTCTGATCAATTGTGTACTAATAATAAATATACACAAAATAATTGACCACTTCAAAAATGTCCAGATCATGAAAGATAAGGAAAGATTGAGGACATGTCACAGATTGGAGGAGAAGAAGGAAATATGACAAATAAATGCAAAGTGGAATCCTGGATTGGATTCTGGAACAGAAAATGAACATTATGGGAAACTGTGAAAAAAGAATAAGGTATACAGGTTAAATAATAGTATTGTGTTGGTATTAATTTCTTAGTTTTGTTGATTGTACTATGGTTATGTGAGATGTTCCACTGGAGGAATCTGGATGAATTTTGCACAGGAATTCTCTGTACTATGTTGGCATCCTTTCTATAAACTTAAAATCATTTCAAAATAAAAAGTTAAAAATCTGGTATGATATTAGATTCCGTTGGATATATTAAAAGGGTGACATGATGCTTTTATTTTAAAATGTCATTATTTATAATATGTTGCAAATTGCATCCTAGTTATAGAAAATTTTGGATGTCAACTTAGAAATGTATGAAGGGATATACATTTTTTCAAAACTCTCTTAGGAAGTATGCAAGCAAAAACGTATGAATACCACTGCTCTACAACATTCTTTCTCTTCTGTCCCTAATAAGAAACAAGCAAAATCCAGCTTTTCTTCAATCTGCCTAACAGCCCACCCACTGGAGGATTTGGACCAACATATGTCCTGCAGTCAGCCAGGTTTACCTCTATCGGCTCTCTTTCCTCCACACTCTTCTTTCATCTCGCCTCCTTGTCTTATCAGCACTTCTGATTCTCTTACTTCTGCTTATCCACTACAACCTCATGGCTTAGTCTTAATGGTAGGCAGTGTGTGTGTGTGTGTGTGTGTGTGTGTGTGTGTGTGTGTGTGTGTTGTAGGGGGGCAGGAGGAACTCAGTTTACTTTTTGTTCTTAGGGAACAAAAATTAAGAGAGATTATAAAAATGTTATGTCCATCCTAATTCTTGCTGCCAACATTTATAAGAAACGTTGACTGTAAGGATTATTATGATACCTGGTTGGAATCTTTCCATCCTTTTCCTCCACCCTTCAAAACAATGATTTAGGGCAGGGATTGGCAGGGCCAAATCCAGCTAGCTTCCTCTTTTTGTAAATAAAGTTACTGGAACACAACCATCCTCATTCATTTCTTCATTGTGTATGACCTCTTCCAGCCTGCAATGGCAGAGCTGAGTGGTTGGGACACAGACTGAATAGCTCTCAAAGCCTACAATATTTACCATCTGGCCCCTTATGGGAAAAATTTGCTGACCCCTGGATTTAAAGAACAAAAACCTAAATGGGAAGTCTAACATACTTTGACATGTCTTAGCAAGCACTATTGTATATGTGGGCAGCACTTAACAGCGTATCAGTAAGCAATTCTGATCAGCAAACATTCACTGAGAGCCTACCATGGCCCAGAGAGGGTCCTAGGCTCTGAGGCTGGAAATATGAATAAAACTCCATCTCTGTACTCATGGGGTCTCAGGGGAGAGGATATGTAAACAATAAGTGTGATACAAATGATAACAGGAGCAACAGAATCAGAAAAAAAGGGTACTGATAAATTCTGTCAAGTAGAAAAAGAGGCTTAATGGGGAGAGTGATGCCTATGTTAAATAAGAAATTTTAGGTAAAACACCTTTCTTTGGTATCTTTTTGAGCGAGAAAGAAAGTTTTTACTTATGGGCCAATGACAAAGAAAAGATGGACCAAATTTACACATGGCTAACTTTTTAATCCTCAGAAAAAAGACAATCACAAGAATGGCATACACTATTACATTTATACTGTGGCTAAATACATTTAAAGCCAACTTGTTTATAGTGGTTCTTATTTACTTTTGGGGTGGATTGGAAGAGGTGAGTGACTATGCATTGTTGATCATACCACAGCATTCAAATATTAACTTCTGTCAAGAATTTCAGTTTAAAATCTATATCATGTGTTATATGAGCAACATAATTAACACATACTATGGCTCTCTTATAATTTGGGGGCATAAACATAATGGCTTACCCTCAAAAACCTAAAGCTTTTACAATTAAACATTAGAAACAAACATTTAAAAGTTATGTCTATTTTAGAAATATTGACTTAGCTGTTTATGTTTCTCTAAAGCCTGATGAAACTTTTGGCATCTTGGATTATTTACAAGAATTTAGAGCATTTAGAATTTCATTTCTGACATTTACAATTGTAAACATAAAAACATAAAAATTCAATATAAAATGATTGAAAATTCATATTTGTTTATTCTTTATGTTATAAAATTTGAAGCACAATAGTGTATGCAGTTTAAAAATTCAGCTGTAATATTCAGGTTCAGATAAAAGGTCAATATTTTAAGTATATTTACAAATATGTTGAATCATTTGTTTTATTCCTTAAGTCAATTCCAGTATTATTGTGGATTTTTAATTTTTTTAGAGAAAAGAATCTACAAATGTGCCTGGATTTGAAATGCTGGGTGAAAAGTGAAAACCTGCATATGTGTATAATGCCTAATGAAGAATTCTAATTGCAGAAGAAAATCTATAACGAAAACCACAACATGAGTCCTATGTATAACAGTGACCTTCTTTACTCAGAGTTAATTAACACAAGCACTTGCTTCGTGCAGAGCACTTTGCTGTAATTTAGAACAAATTAAAGGAAAAAATCATTCAAGTGCTGTTTTCTTCACACCGTGAAGTGAGGAAAATGGGCCAAAGTTAACTCATTTAAAATGTTGTCATCCATTTCTTGTGATTATGAGTAGCAATACCATTTGTTTTTGCAAAAAAAAGAGATATCCTGATATATGCTATCTTCAATTTGTTTCCTGTGCTTCTATTTAATAATGGAAATTGACTTTTAAAACTAATATAAAATGCCCTTTCTGTTTCTCCCGTTAAGTCTCTCGTTTACATTAAATTCCAGCATTGTATATTTTCCTGGGTATTTTTCAAATAAACATATTTTGAATTTAATATGGCAATTTAGTAAAGGAATATGTTAATATTTTTCTCTTGCTCCTTCCCCAATCCTGAGATTGTGACTTTATTTTTGTTTCCTCATGGTGGCTTATGAATTAACTCCAGCTCTTTCAGTCCCAGCTTAGGAGATCGTGCCCCCAGGAAGCTATTTAAACTTTTCTCTTCACCTTCTTAGACAGTAGAGCTTGGTAGGAGCTGGAAACCCAACTCATAGACATAGGAATCAGCAGGACTCTTTCCCCTGTAGACTTTGACTGTGGAAAGAGGGAGATCCGGAACCAGAAAGCAGAAGCAAAAAGCAGAACCAGGGCAAACTCAGTGAAAGGAGTAGGCAGGGATGGGGCCTTAACAGAAAGCCTTACCTCGTGAGTCACCAAAGGCTTTGGAGTTCCTGGTACAAAATGCAGTTTTGTGGAGACTAACTAGACACTTGTTCAAGACAGAGCATGCCTGAATAAATGTAGTGTTTACCCAGGCCGTAAGCATTTGCAGTCCTCAAGCAAGGACTCTTCTGGTCAGACGAGTTGTTTTACTGCGGATGAAACCTAAAGATACAAAGGAAACCCAGTCTCTCAGCACACTGCCCAACAGGGGGCGCATCCGAATGAAGCCCTGCGACAGGGAAGGACCAGAGAGCTAGGTGACCCTGGGACTCACTGCAGAAATTCCCTGGAGTTGATACTACAACTTATACTTCCCAAAGGAAATTTAGAGAGAAAAGAGATATATTGAGCAAGAAGGCGTACTTGTTTATGTACTGCTTTAGAAGATAATCTGCAATTGCATATTAATAAGTAAATTTAATATCACACTTTAGTAAACTGTATTGTTACGAAATGTAGTTCCAGGGATGGTAGCCATTATAATTATCATATTGTTGTTATCATTACTCATACTGCATTTGAAGCACTCCTATCTGACTCAGTTGGGACCTCTAGTCAGGGAATCAAAAATATCAGTTAAAGGAAGGAATCATAAAAATTGATATATGTATACTTAGCTTAAACATTTTATTTTCTATTAGAACACATAAATATACATTTATCCACAAATCTTTTGGTGTAGGGACAGTATCATTCATTTTAATATGGCTTCTTGTTGGCCTCATGCATAAAGCATATCCATAAAAGGTTTTGTTCATAAGCTCTAGTTTCAGTGTCTTTAGTGGAGTGAAAATTTAAAGATAGCTGCAGGCCAATCTGAGTGCAAAGCCCTAAATTTTTTTTTTTAAAGATTTTATTTTTTTTTTCCTTTTTCTCCCCAAAGCCCCCCAGTACATAGCTGTATATTCTTCGTTGTGAGTCCTTCTAGTTGTGGCATGTGGGACGCTGCCTCAGCGTGGTTTGATGAGCAGTGCCATGTCCGTGCCCAGGATTCGAACCAACGAAACACTGGGCCACCTGCAGCGGAGCGCGCAAACTTAACCACTCGGCCACGGGGCCAGCCCCGCAAAGCCCTGAATTTTTATAATTTTCCCCAATATTTGTAATTATTGTGCTCCACAACAGAATTTTTAGCTATTCACCTTTATTGAGTCTTTGCAAAGCTTTTAGCTTAGTTTTCATAAAAGACTTCTCTTTTTATACTCATAGTTTATGTTTTATAATTTAATTAAACTCTAAAATTACAATACCTAGTACAATTGGCATAAATGGATTTGAAGACAAACACAACCAACTCACATTAAGCATATGAAGGAATTGGTGGGAGCAGCAGCCTTGCCCCCACTTTAACAGCGTGTTTCACAGAGGGCTTGGCTGGCCCAGCAGGGCAGTGAAGTCTTAAGCTGCATCTTCAGCTCTTAGTGTTTGAGGTTTACTCCAAACACAGGCAGTGAGAATTTCCCTCAGAACTTAACCGTGAAATCCACACAGAATGGATCTGTGCATAGACAAGCAAGTCATCTACAAGAGAGAAAACAGCTCTCCAGCCCTCCTGTCTAGATTGTGCCTTGATTAACCATGTCTGAGGAAAGAAAGCAAGAAGGTGCTGAGGAAAGGGGTGGGGAGGGGAATCAGTCCCCTGCAGAAGTAGGCTCAGAGACCGACGTCCTCAGCAGTCTGGGGGGGGAGGGGACTTGGGTATTGGGCAGGGTGTATTTTCACTTCCAATGGCAAAGCTCCTTGGGGTATGTTTCCAAAGACATCCCTGGGTGAGATGGATGTCGTCTTAGACCATCTTACGTTCTGCTACAAGTATAAGCTCCTTTGTTCCATTTCCATGCCCACCAAAAATCTCTAGTTAGGATTTGGGTCCTCAGTGTAGGTCTGTGTAGTATTGACAGAATTTGATCTCCCAGACTTTCAGCATATTATGCCCCTATGAGAGGTGTTGCCTATGATAAAGGAAATGGTTTGTGATTGTGATTAAATTTCTAATGCAGCTTGAGAGAACGTGCTGATTGGATAATTATTCATCTTAAATTTCTAATATAAATTAATACATTGGCATTGTAATGGCTACCTGTGTGATTTCGTTGGTGCAGTGATGGCTCCAGAATGTAGCTGTAGGAGGTGTCCAGGTGTGGGTGATCTCATTGGAAAGGAGGGCTACACTCAAGGAACTTGTCCTGGTACAGATTGAAGAACAAGTGCACGGTGCTTGCTTGGATAGCAGAACAATCATAAATTGGCATTACGGTCTCTACCTCCACTTTTGTGCGTGTTTAGTTAGGGTGAGTCAAGGTATGACATGCCCTGGTCCCAAACAAGAGTGAATTTCTGTGGCTTAAAACCAAGAACCACATCCTGGGACATAATTGTGATCGTCAAGGTGCAACTGACCTCCACTTAGCCTCCATCTCGTATGAAGACAAGGCCTCTTCTACCCGCTCTCATTCTATTTATTTTATGGGAGTATTTGAGGGATCACACATCGATTTCATGCATCCTATTTTCCTGATGACAAAAACAAGGCTTAGAAATATTCTTTGATTTGACCAAAGAATGATACATAGCTAATTTGTGGCAAAGCTGAAATCAGAAACTATTTTCGGGAATCTCAGTCCCGAGCTCTCTTGGTAGTCTGTGTTGCCCACAGTTCGACTGATCCCAGAGCACTGCAAGAAATGCGGAGGTTCAGGGGAGTGGGGGCTGTGGCAGAGCAAGGATCATGAAAGAGGCCATGCTATAGGGCCATAAAATCAGAGAAGGGCGAACAGCTTTCTCAGCTAACTCAGACACCTGGGAAGGTGAGACATAGTTCCAGTTCTGCTATGGAATCCAAACAGGCCTGTGGAGTAGAGAAGGGTCCAAAGGAGAGCTCTGAAACCAGGGAGTTGAAGGAAGGAGGCTGGAGAGGGGAAGTCAGGAACCCCAGAGGAGCTCTACAGAATGTCTGGCAAACAATTATGAGCAACGTTCCCCCTTTGCTGCTTTTTTTTGATGGATCTTGTAAATGGCAAGATTTCCTCCTGCTGTCCTGGATAGTAGCCGGAATGGGGTCATTTCTGTATTGTTCCGTGTTCCTAGAGACTGATGAATTCTTGTTAAAAGCTAGTAAGTTGCATGTCAACCTGATTAAAGATATGAAACAAACAGCTCTGAAAGTCATATGACCCCAGGAAAAAAGAGAACTTTGAAAGAGGCTCTTTTATTAGTAATGACTGGACAGCAGAAAAATGGGAAGAAGAAGGTCGTTGAGTTTAGATTCTAACTGGTCACATGTACATCAGACGTAAATGCAAAGTTTCTTAGCATCAGTTTTGTTCATCATTCTTCACTTCCAATCTTGTACTTTTGCTGGATATTCCTCCAAGGCTACACCCCACCTTTCTTCATCTTGCTCTGTGCCTTAGACTATATCACTTGGACTTCCTTGCCCTCTAGCTTCAGTTGGGTCCAGCCCAATGGACACTCTGAAAGGAAATTCAAAGGTGGGGAAAAAGGAAGTTTGGGGATTTTAATCCCCCTGGCTCCCTCTTTGCCTTATGCAACCTAACAGTGGCCACATTGCTCCACTGTGGTCACCCCCCCGCCCCATCACCTGCTTCCTCTCCTACAGCTACAGTGTTATCCAGATCCAGGAGCAGCAAAACCACATGCTTCTTCAGGCCTGGGGTGGTAAAGGCTTCCTGCTGCGTGGAGTTCCTGGGTTTGTCACTGTCCCTTGTTTCTCCCCTTAACCTTCCCTCACCTTTATAAATTGTTCCTTCATTAAACTCTCTTCAGTTCCACCTCTCATGAGCCACCCAGTTCCCGGAGAACTCCTCCTGACACAGCAAGCTTGTGAACACAAATGGCTCACACTTTAGCAGTCTTCCTTCTTCAGCTTTCAATTTCATTTTTGTGTGAAGCTTTTCCAAGACAACAACATAAAATTCCAATTAAACACATGTTCAACCCTACCAGATTCTAAAAGCAACCATAGTAAATTATTCCCAAGTAAGCCATTCTTGGGCTAAAAT
Organism: Equus quagga; assembly: GCF_021613505.1. Classification (NCBI taxonomy): domain Eukaryota; kingdom Metazoa; phylum Chordata; class Mammalia; order Perissodactyla; family Equidae; genus Equus; species Equus quagga. The sequence goes on along the minus strand of NC_060270.1, from coordinate 100,982,568 downwards.
AAGAGTGGACACCGTCAAGGGAAAAAAGGTTATTATAAGCCCAAACTGTTAAATTATACCTTCATGACTGAACACAACTGTAATCCATATTATTATTTTAAATTACGCTATAAAAGCAGTCATTTATCGCCTTTCCAAAACATAGTGATAATATATTACCAAATTATCAAGGGTCCTTTATTAAAGCTCTCGAATTTGATTTATAATGCATGATGCAGCTTATCCTTGAGAAAAATCTACTAAAAGGTATACTTAGTCTTAAAGCTAGTGAAATAAAATCTCCCTCTAATCAGCCGCCAGGAAGCTTCTGCTTCAATGCTTTGTTGATACTGGTGTCAGCAGGACATTAAAAGCTTGAAGCTTTTTATGTTTGATCAAATACCAACATTATGCTGAAGCAGAAGTATTAATGCATAGAGTGAAGCTTCCAAAACTTCTCTGGCTCTCCTTCATCCTCCCTCCCCCCACCAAGAAGCTCACATCAAATCAGGGGGTTTGGGGACAAAACAGAGATGGACATTTTGTGAATGTTCCATATACACGAAACCACTGTAGAACCCAAGGGAGAGACAAGCACTAAAATACACTTTTCTGAAAATGCCAATCATGTCTAAGAAAGGGGAAAGTAACTGGGACTGGGAAGTAAAAAGGTGACATGGTTATTACATATCACCTTATAATGAGAAATGGAGCACCAGAAAGGGTCAGGAATTTGCCCCAAACTTTCAGCTGGTGTTTGGGGCAGCCAGGATTATTGTCAACCAGATCATAATACTACAGTCCCTTCCTGAATAAAATCTCTCAACAAAGAAATAGGAGGCCTCCAAGGTTAAAGAAAAAATCACTTTTTCCCACAACTTTAAATTTTTTTATCACTTTGATTCTGGGCCTTCTAAAAGATAGTTTTTTATTATGCTGCCACATTCATAAAAAACGCTCAAGGGAACCAACTGAATTTTAAGTGTGTCTTAGAAACCTGCAAAGTGTCAACAATGAAAATAATGTTCTCAGAAGATTACACGAAGAACCCAAGATGTATTTATACTGACATCTATGTAGTTGCCATAAATACTAATCTCAATAACTTTTACAAGGTTTTCTCCTTCTCTTAAATACACATATATCCTCAAATGTAGAATTATTTTTCCCACCATGGTAATTTGGACACTGTGCAACCTGTAAGATGCCTACCATCACTGTAACACTATTAAGGCATGGCAGATCCTAACAGATTATTTGATATTTTTTTGACAGACCGATTAGGAAAATAAGAATTGATACCATTATTTCTAGCAAGTATACAGGTGAGAGGAGCTGGGAAAATTAATTGCTGACATGGAGACATACATGTGCATTGGGGAAAAGGGGTGAGGTACATGAAGGACCTTTTGGTTTGTTAGAAAATCACATATCAGGAAGTTGAAGAAACAGAAGTTGTGCACCTCTTATTGCTCAAGTCCTTATTGCCATAAATATATTGGACAATGCTAGGCACCACAGGAGTAATATGCATCAGACAAGATAGGAAAAGATAGGAAATGGAATTTACCACAACATTATAACCAAATGTCATTCTCAATGAAATATTGGATGTAATCGAATTGTCCATATTGGGGTCCTGGGGCAGATTTTTCTTGTGATCAAAAGAGGAGCACAGCCCAAAAGCCATACTTGATGTTTGTATTTTGTTTTGTTTTTGTCACCTCCCCCCTGCCCATGTCTAAGAAAAAGATTTCCTAGATTGATGGTTTTCCTTGTCAATAGTTGCATGGCTTGAAATTTGGTGCCCAAAACATTCAGCCACAGTAACTTCCCTCAGTTTAAAGATTCTGGCAACAAGGTAATTTTTATGAAGCTTTGGAGACTGTTTTAGTTGATATTTGACATACATTTTGGCCATCTGTCATCTTTGAACACCTTTCCTGACAAGCTCACTTCCCAGCCTCCCTTGCAGCTGAAGAGCAGGCATGTGACTAGGCTCCACTAATCGAGGTACACAAGTGAGACTTCAATTCAGAAGCAAATACCATTGCCATAGGCTAAATAATGGCCCCCAAAGATATCGTGTCCTAATTCCTGGAACCTGTGAATCTTTCCTTATATGGTAAAGACTTTGCAGATGTGATTAAATTAAAGGAATTTAATTTAAGACAGGGAGATTAACCTTCATCATCCAGGTGGGCCCTACATGAAATCACACATATCTCTATAAGAGGAGGGCAGAGAGAGATTTGACATACACAAGGAGGAGAAGACAATGTGATGACAGAGCAGACAGGGATTTGAAGATGCTGGCCTTGAAGATCGGAGTTATGCAGCCACAAGCCAAGTCACGCTGGACACGCCATCAGGAGCTGGAAGAGGCAAGGAACACATCCTCCTCTTCAGCCTCCAGAGGGAGCAGAGACTTGCCAACTCCTTCCTTGATTTCCACTCAGTGATACTGATTTTGGACTTCTGGCCTCCAGAGTTGTGAGAAAACAAATTTCTTTTGTTTTAAGCCATCCAGTCTGTGGTAATTTGTTACGCATCAGAAACTAACGCAAACACGCAGAAGGAGACCCTGCACAGTGTCTGTCGTGGCAGCAGTGATGGCAGAAACATGCAGCCTTCAGAGACAATAGTGGCCGAAGTTCCAGGACCACCTTCAAGTACACTGTGAGCTGCCGAGTCTGTGCCCAAACAGTGTGACTGTGGAGTCCTCTGGGATAATTTATGCATTGCCTTTGCTGTGCGGTCTCTGACCCTCTCAACAATTCTGTGAGCTGCCTAATGTACTTGCATAAATTACTTTTCTGCTTGAGCTAGAGTGGGTTCCATTTTTTGCATTTAAGAACCATAGCTAAAACAATACTAAATTAGCATTATTTTAAACATGTTGGGCCATCCACACCTACAACAGATCACATGTGGGACATCCTCTTCTTCCCACATACTTATCCATATCAAATCCAACTTAACTAAGAAGTGAGGGTAATCATGGAGTAGAAAAGAAAAGGAGGTGATACCAGAAGCATTTTCAATTTAATTAAAATAAGTTGATGGAGTCACTGTATTCAACGAAAATAATGATGAGCCAAGCCCAACCTCTGTCTTTGAGGAGGCAAAATGGGTACTTTAAAGATTGTAGAATACTGTAAATGAATAAGATAGTTCCTGCCCTGGTATCTTGCTGATGGCTTAGTGAAAATGAACATGCTTCTCTCTAGGGCCTTACTACTCCCAGAGTGGTCCAGGGACCTGCAGCATCAACGAGGATCTTGTTAGAAATGGAAAATCCCAGACCTTAACAGAGACCTATTGAAGCAGAATCTGCATTCTAACAAGATGCCCAGGTGATTCATATGCATATTGAAGACTGAGAAGCACTGTCTCAGGGGACAAGGAGAAGGACTTCATGGAGGAGATGACTTGATTTGGCTCTTGGGTTGAGTGACAGAGAAAGACACTCCATGTAAAGAAAACGCCCTAAACAAAGGCATGAAGGTGGGAGAGTATGGAATGTGACACAGGTCACAGAGTGTTAAAAAAAAAACTCAGATATAGGATAAATAGTAGAAAGTAGGTTATGATCAGATTGTGGATGGCTTGAGAGTCAGATTCCAGAGTTTTTACTTTAGCCTGGAGGCACTGAAGGTGCATGAAGGGGCAGGAGAGGGGGTGATATGACCACAAATGTGTTTTAGGTAATTTAATCTGACCACATGTGTCAAGTTGATTCAGGGGCACAACTAGAGGTAAGAGCTCAGTAGGGAGCATATGACAATTGTTCAGGCATCAACAAGGTTATGACAGTATGAGAGAAAGGAAGGGTATGAGAGGCACTGGTCCAGAAAAAATCAAAAGAACTTGGTACTGTTTGTTTGGGGATGTGAGGAACAGCATAGACAGAAAAATCCAAAGTCTGGGTGTTCAGCAAGAAAGAGAGAAAGGTGGAGAAGTGGGTTTATTAGCAAGATGAAAGTGGGTGAGTCTGAGTTTTAGTCTTGTTGATTTTGATGCATCAGAAGGATGTGCAGGGGGTGTGCACCTGGAAATAGGAGATTAGATTAGAGGTCAGGAGAGAGGTGGGACCTGGAAAAAGATTTGGGAGAAATCAGCATAAAAATGATAACTAATACCCAGGAAGTAGACGAGCCTGCCAGTGGAAAAAGTGTGGATGATGAAAAAAGACGGCAAGGAAGGAGCTGCGAGGAATACCTTCACTTAGGGGATGGAAAAAAGAAGAAATGAAAATGCACTAGCCAGGGATCTTGGGAGCAAATCGCAGAACCCAACTGTGGCTCACCTAAGCAGAAAAGGAATTTGCTGAGAGGATATGGGCTTGCTCACAGAGAGGGAGAAGGGGAGAACCAAGCTCAAAAGATAAGAAGGAACCAAATGCGCCCGGCAGCTGTGAGCTGGGACAAGCTCACACAGGCCACAGGAGTGGTTTGGAGAGAATGTCGCCACACTGCTGCCTGCAGGGCATGCTCAGCAGTGCTGACGCTGCCCCATTGCCCCAGGTGGGAGACTTGTAGTCTGTATTACTGCTTCCACCTGCAGAAATAAGTTCTGACTGTGGTGGGCAGGAACCTCTGATTGGCAGGACGCTGGCCAAGTGCCAGCAGGCTAGCTGCCTGAGAAGGGGAGGAAAGCAAGAGGTGAGTTACTGCCTCTGCCCAACCCATGGTTCTGCCTGCCTCCTCACCCCCGCTCCAGAGACTTCCTCAAACAGACAGGGGTCCGGGTGCTGAACAGCCAAAACCTGACAAATGTTCACTTAATTTAGCGACAAGGAAAGAAAGGCAGCAGAGAAATTAGGTTGCAGTCTTATAGCACGGGGGAAAGAGAGAAAAAGTCAGTGGTCACGTGGTTACGGGTAGCAAACAACAGGGAGACAAAAGAGGATGCGGGCAAACGGTTCCCGGCTCATGCCATTGCGACCAGTAACTTTAAGAGAAAACAAGCCAGAGTTTAAGAAAAACAAGAGAGAGGCAGAGTGAGGTGATAACATGGAGGCTGTGTATAAACTACTCTTTTTTTAAGTGTGGAGCTGGAAGGAAAGATAACCAAGAAAGGTTGTATTAAAACAGGAGACCTTTGAGCATATTTCAGGCCACTGAGCAGGAATCTGTAAGGAGGGTGATAGAAAATTCCGGAAAAAAAAAAGGAGTGAAATAAGATCCTAGAGGATGTGGGAGGGGTTGGGATCCAAGACAAGCCCCTGGCAGTGGAGGGAGGTGGCTAAGAGAGTGGAAATGGGGACAAGCAAATCTTGGTGTGGTTCCTTTAATTCAATGTAAGTAATATTTATCATGTGTCTACCTTAAGCAAGTGTTATGCTGGGAACTGTGGACATACAAGTATTGGTAAGACAAGCCATGACCTCAAGGAGCTGATGAGCTAGTCACATTAGATGCCGTGTAATGTTGATTCAACCTTAAATATGCTGTAACTTTAAAAGTTTTAACTGCAAGTATCAATAAAAACAAGTTAGAATTTAATAAGGTCGAACAAGATACAAATTGCTACAGGAGTTCAGGACAGGAAGCAGACACTTCCCGCTGGGAAGGTTTCAAGGAGGAAGCTGGATCTTAAAGAATAAGTAGCACACATAGTGGGGATGATGAGCATTTGGAGGGTTTGCTGAGGAAAACAAAAGGTGCAAACTGTAGCGCACACACCAAATTGGATGTTCGAGTAGGCATTTATCTATTATGAGGCTTCCCAGCATCTGAATCTCTTGTTTGAGGTTCCTCCATCTTATGAGGCAGAACTGTCACTCTAAAAGCTGAAAGGTCGGATCCTCATATTTCCTGCCGCCTTTATGTCTAGGCCAGAGGGGTGTGGCTTAGATTCATCAGTTAGGCACCCCTGCCTCTGAGTTCAGCAGTGGCAGTCATGGTGCTGGCTCGAAGCATGATTTTATCTGTTTCCTGTCTACCACCTAGATTCTTTCTCAGAGCCTGGTTCTCCAGCTCTCCCAGCCATTCCACAAGCTATCTGAAATCCTTTCAATAAATTTCTTCTCTCTTTGAGTTACCTATATTCTCTTTATGTTACCTATATTCTCTTTATGTTGTTTGCAACTAAGAATCCTGACACAGATATGATAATCCTGACCAATACTGATGTGATCATGGAAAAGCTCATACTCCAGTTTAAATGAAGAACTGGGGGCTCTAGTAGCCAAGGTTATGTCAGGAAAACAGAGATCTCTCTAAGCACGTCAAGTAATAGGGGATTTAATACAGAAAATTAGAGGATTACACAGTCTCTGGAAGGTCCAGGGGAGCAAAGGTCAGAGAAACCACTGTTGGAATTCAAGAAATTTAGAAATGCACACAGTGCAGAAACCACTACTGAAGATCTCAGCCCTCTGCAGCACCAAAGCAGATGATTCTCAGGGGGATGCCTGCATGTCTACCCAGATGTCTGCCATCTGCCAAGCTCAGGCATTTGCCCATAGCTGCAGCTGAGGCAAAGTGGTTGCTTCTCTTCTATCTTGCAAATCTTAAAATGGTACCTCTCATGAGGATTCTAAACTGGCAAGAGAATCTGAGAAATGTAATTTTCAAATTTCCAGTCCTGCCATAACGGAGAGCGTTTAAAAGGATGGTCATTGGGAGGATGGTGGATAAGTGTCCCCACTCTGAAGGCTCAAATGCCTGGGTCCAACTCTGTTCCCTCCTTCAGCTTCCTCACTCTCCTACTCCCCCAGCATCTGCCAAACCAATAACCTCATTAAGACTTTTAGGACTTTGATACCTCCATTTTTTGCAGTCTGTCAGCTCTCTCCACCTTTCTTGCAATCTTTGATTCCCTTGCCTCCTTGTCTTCCAGCCACTGCCTCTCTATACATGTAAAATCCCTACATTGTACTAATCCATCTCTCTGATTCTTAGGTCCAAGCTGGCAGGCATCATTGGGAAAAAACTCCCACACTGTGCAGATTGATGTCACTAGTAGTTATAGCCTCTGACAGGTCCCAAGTGAGCTACAGCTCCCATTCCCCACAACTACTGTTTAAAGCTTAATAATCTCCTGTAAAGTCTGACTGCTAACCATTTGCTCCCCAAGCCACACACACTCTAAGCAATGGCCTTGTATCTTACTTCACAGAGACAATAAGTAACATGAACTTGGAATTTCCCATCTCTGCCCTCCTGCCTCCCAGCATAAAACCTCCATACTTATCTGTACCTGTTTCCAGTTCTCACCACTTTCCTCCCCTTAGTGGAGGAGGCAAACTCCTCTGCTCAAGGCTGAACTTCCCTCCTGTGCTCTAGATCCTTATGGATTTTTTTTATTAGTTATCTCTCCTGCCTAATGGCCTCAAATCTCCTCTTTCTTGCCTCATAATCTTTACCATATAAGAATGCTCAATTCTCACTCATCTCTAAAAAAAAAAAAAAGGCCTTCTTTAACCCTATACTTGGCTATTTCCCTTTTTTTTTGGTGAGGAATATTGGCCCTGAGCTAACATCTTCCTCATTAAGAAATTCCTCATATTCCTAAAATAGAGTGCCAATCTTCCTCTATTTTATGTGGGATGCCACAACAGCATGGCTGGATGAGCAGTGCCAGGTCTGCCCCTGGGATCCGAACCTGTGAACCCTGGGCCACTGATGTGGAGCACGTGATCTTAACACCATGCCACCAGGCTAGCCCCCATTTCTCTTTCTTTCTGCTCTTGACCATAGACAAGATGCCTGGCTATTTCGAAGAGTATTTATCTACAGTCAGTCTCTGTCTCCACTAACTGGAGGACATCATAGCATGTTATTTAAGAGCTCAGCTTTTGAGATGGTCAACATTGGTTCCAATTTTGCTAGGACCACTTACTTACGTGGGTGACTTAGAGAAGTCACTTAGACTCTGCAAGTCTCTGATTATCTTTTTTTTTTTTTTTTGAGGAAGATTAGCCCTGAGCTAACTGCTGCCAATCCTCCTCTTTTTGCTGAGGAAGGCTGGCCCTGAGCTAACATCCATGCCCCTCTTCCTCTACTTTATATGTGGGACGCCTACCACAGCATGGCATGCCAAGCAGTGCCATGTCCACACCCAGGATCCGAACCGGCGAACCCTGGCCGGCCGAAGCAGAATGTGTGCACTTAACCGCTGTGCCACCGGGCCGGACCCCCTGATTATTATCTTAAATCAGAGATAATCGTAACTTCTTCTCTGGGTTGTATGAAAAGTGGCATGTATTGAGTGTGCATTAAACATAACCTGCTATTGCTTACTCCTTGAGCCTCTACAATCTGGCTGTCCCTCTTCCACTGTTGACACTGCCACCAAAGCCTCCAGTGAGTGAGTTGTTAAAGATGATGAATGTTTTTCCATTTTTTAAGATAATATTCTATTTAATCTCTTCAAGGGGTTCCACGCTGGTGACTCCTCCCTCTTAATTTATACCCAGTCTCCAAAGTGGGGCACACAAGATGATTCAGTTGGGTGGGAGAAGAAAACATTGCAACTTCTATTGATTGTAAGGCGCACCATTATTTTATGTATCACTAAGAAGGAAAAACACTGCCTATTAAATATGACACAGCTTTCTTGTCACTTACAAGTTTAGTTGATATTACAAGAACTTTTTTAGATTTACTTAAACTCATATAGTTATTTAAACTTACAAATCATGGCAGTATGATTCCTTGTAACTAAGTTCGTATAGGTGTGGACATTGACATCATTTCAGCTCCCTGATGGACAGACATTAAAATGGGGAAAATATGCATCTTATGCTAAGTAAAATATATTTAGTTTCTATCTAAAACTTTAAGAAATTAAGTTTTACTAATAGTTACTAAATAGATTTAAAATATTATATGTATATAATTCATAAGTAAATATACATATATGGGGATTGTTCAAAAAAGTATTGATTGGATACACAGTTTACAAGGTTGGGACACTACTGATTTAAACCATGTCCCTGTGAGTAATAGTCTCTAGTGGCTTTTCTCCTCCACCTTTTCCACTTGACTGTCTTTGTGCCTCCTCTCTCCTTTTCCTTCTATGGTAGTATTCCCCAGAATGCTTCATTGTTTAGAGACTCCTATAAATTGATCTACTCCCCATACACTGCTGACTCTCAAAGGTCTGTCTCCAACACAGATCCCTCCTGAGTTCCAGTCTTAAGGGATTAGTGAATTTCTCCACATCCATACCATGGATACCTCCAATTCATCAAATCTAAAGCAGAGTTTGTCTTCCTTTTAAATCTTTCCCCTCCTCCTGTCTCCCTCATTGCAGCAAATGGTACCATCATTTGCCAGTGGCCCACTTCAAAAAGCTAGAATTTATTCTTTCAATTCCCACTTTCTGCTTGCAGATATGATACCTTCCAAATAGCTCTAGAATATGTCACCTGCTCTCCTTTTCCACTCTTATTGTTCTAATTTAGGCCCTGGCTGCAACAGAAAATATGTTATGTTAAAGGCCAATGGTTCCATCTACAATGTAAAATTAAAATGAAAAAATAATTTGCATCATTAGTTTATCATGCTAGAGTTACAGAGATCATCAAAATGATCCAAAACAAAGACATCTGCTGTTAGGGGGTATGTGCCAGGACTCAACACAATATTGTTTTAAGCCGATAATTACCTGGGATGCTGAATTGATTTTTTTTATCTCATAATTCGGTGTCTAGTGACTTAAGTATCTGGCTGTTAGAGAAAATCCCATTACTACTTGGCAAACGATTTCAGACTGGATTGATTAGCCATGAAATGAATGCAAGTGATTTTCACAGCTTAAATATGCACTTAATAGTTTGAATATGAGAAGACATTGACAGCTTTCCAAATAGTACTGATATTCTAACAGAGCAATTCACTAACATATTTCAATATAATCCTTACATATCACCATTACCATCCCACTTTTTCCTTTATACCTCTAGATTTCCCTTTTTTATTTTGACTGTATTCCTAAATTCTTTCTTCTGACAATTTCAGGGATGATGGACTGTGGCAAATACAAGTTAAGCTACAATGACCATTGCAGCTTTATTGGCAACTTCATTCTTTTTCAATACTTACAATTCAAAGGGAGGCAACGAGTTTGATTGAAAAGTACAAAACCTAAGACCATAGTATACAGTCATTTGCCACACAAGGACCTTTCAGTCAACAACAGACTGCATACAGGATGATGGTCCAATAAGATTAGTGTCACACAGCCTAGGTGTGTAGCAGGCTATAGCATCTAGGTTTGAGAAAGTACACTCTATGATGTTTGCACAATGGCAAAATCGCCTAACGACACATTTCTCAGAACGTGTCCCCATCGTTAGGCAATGCGTGACTCTGCAATATGAAGAGAAATGCCAAGAATCTCAATTGTACATGGACGGAGAGTCATTAAAATGAGAAGTTTCTTTAGAATAATTGAGAGGGCCTAATTGAACTATTAATAACAATTGTATCTCTAACCCTTTCAATAGCAGCTTGTTATATTCTATCTCCCTGTACGATCTCCCTTATGTCCTCTCTATTCCCATTGCTACTGTCCTAGTTAACACTCTCCTCATCTCTTGCCTGGACTTTCCTAACAGCTCTTTCAGTCTTTTCAACTCTAAATTTATCCAAAGCTGCCAGAGTCATCTTGTCATCCTTTTAAAACGTAAGTCTGATTATGTCTTTTTTTGTGCTTGCTTTTGGTCAGAAAACAAGCAGTGGTCTGCAGTGCACAGAGGATAAAGTCCAAGCTCCTTAATGTTGCACACAGAACCTTTTCTTGGCATGGCCCCACTTACTGTCCAGCATCATTTTTGGCCACTTCTGCATAGACAGACCTAGCTCCCATACTGGGTATCCACTCAAGCTCCCAATGCACTGAGCTGTGTTGTATCTTTATGACACTGCATATACAATTCTCACTACTAGAAGGCCCTTCACTCCACTGCCATATAGAAACTTCTCCTGGACTCCAGTGTCAAATGACACCCCATGGCCTGCTACTCTAGAAAATCTTCCATTACCTACCCCAGCAAAATTAACCATCTTTGAAGCCATGACCCTGGAGTTAACATGTCTCTATTGTTGCACTGAATCCTACCAAATCATAAATGTTTCTTCACATGTCTATTTTCCATTAGGCTGAGAGCTACCTGAAGAGAAGGACCAAATCTTATCCGTGTTTTATGTCTCCAATACTGACCTCAGTACCTAATATTATTAATAATAAATATCAGTTATTGCACACTAGAACTGTTTCAGGTGCTGATGTAACTGCTTCCTTCATTTAATTCTCACAAGAACTTTGTGAAGTGGGTAATATTATTAGCCCCATTTTATAGATTAAAGAAAGCAAGGCACAGAGTAGGTGCTCAATAAATGTTAAAGAATATTGTTGCTTTTTAAAAAATTCAATGTAGTCATATCACCAGTACTCCTGAGAGCTCTCAAATACTATTACAACTGGAAATTGATAACTTGGTGTAGGTAGGGATATGCCATGAAATGAGTACCGCTATTTGGTTTGGGAAGAGCTAGATTATCTGCCATTCTGAAACTCCATGTATGCTGGGCTTGCTTTGTTTTTACTTTTGTTTTCACTTTCTCTACTGGCTTTGTAATAATTTTCCCCTTCCCTGATCTCATTTATACCTAACCATTATCTACACGAATGGATGGTACTAGTATCAACTGTATGTTTCCTAAAATGTCAGATACAGAGATAAGGTTGCCAGGCCTGGGAAGAGAAAAATGTCCTCCTCAGTACCACTAAGTGGGCAGTCCTTGTGCTGATTTAATGTTTATCTGGTTTAGGTCCACTCTCCAGCAAGTCTCACTACTAAGACAGATTTGAGAATTATCCTAGATTGTGAGAAATAGTTGTTCTGTGACATCATAGTTTTGCTATTCGTTAGCTACATCACGTCACATGAGGACATGAAATTAGGTAGATTGTTAACTGAGATGGGTTTTTTCCAGAAAAACATTTTCATTTTAACAACTCCAATATGCTGAGCACAAATGCATAATAAATGGAGGAATTTGGTGCTGGGTGGAAGAGGGGCTGTGGTATTTGTAGTCCAAGGATTGGTACCAAATCACAGTTTGTAGCAACTACCTACTGCCCACCACAAAGCTGGCCCTGCCAGTGAGTAGAGAAGTTTACAGACAACACCTTCAGTTTCTAGACTAATCCATCAGAGACACCCATAGCCTATATCGAAAATCACAGAAGGATGAGTTCAGTAATAATCTAGTCAGTCGTCCCAAGTGGAATCTACCTGACACAGACAGGTGAGGAAGAGAGAAAACAAAAGAAAACAGAATAATAAAGTAGTTAACCCAGGGATTTGATCATCTGCTTCTTATGGGGGGAGTCATGCCTGTTGTCCTTACTTTATATTTAAGGTATTCTGTCATTACAAAAAGTAGTGATAGAATAATGAAAGACCACTTCCTAAGGGCAATGAGAAAGTGCAGCTGAGTGAAACCAGGGTACACGCCCACACACAAAGAATATGAATTCGGTACACATTTGCTTCTCTTCTTTTCAACTCTCTCTCTGATTCTTCTTACTCCTGGATCCTGCTGTCCCAAGAATTCTTGCTAACTTTCTGTGTATCTCATACCCAGACCCCTAAGAGAGAGGATCTGATTAGTTCCATGAATCACAATAGTCCCTGCTGGACAACCTCTCACACAGGCCTTGAGAACCCAATGACAGTGCTCTGTGCAGATCTCCTCTGATCACTGTGCTGAAGTAAGTGTACTTCAGTTCTGGACAGCTCTCACTCTCAACAGCCAGCAGCTGCATCCCTTTGTTGGAGGGCTGACCTCAAGTTGCATGAGGACAGCTTTTTCTGTATGCAGAGAGAGCAGACAGAGCTGGGGAATTTATATGCCCTGGGGTTCAACCCTTAGCCAATGATTGACAGGTATGGGAGTATAAATACCCCAGCTCCCTCACCCGTGATGGGATGATCTGTGATGTGACCCACTTATCTCCAAACCTCTCCACAGAATTGTGAGAAAGTTCTGCAGAAAGTTACCTTCTGTGGGGCTTTGCTTGACATCTCACTCTCGTTGGTTTTACTTTCTCTTCCTGTCTCATGTCCCCACTACTCTAGTTTTTTCTGAATACATCCTATATCAAGAGTCCTGTGACAGCAAGACAAACTCTGGATTTTATTTGCACGTTCTCTTCACTGGGTCACTTTCACAAAAACCATCCCAGGGGCTGCTTCTGGGGAGCCCATCTCAGAAAAGCCATTTCATATACTGCTAAGCCACGTAGAGATTGGCTGTCTTTGAGGCAGTTGTCCATCCTTGATCCAGTCAGCTGTGATCAGGGTTCAGGGTCATGTGGAACAGAGTGTCATAACCTGTTCATACCCTTTATAAGGGCCTTCGGCTATGGGCCATAGCAGCCTCTCTGAGTGTGAGAATCAGAAGCCCAGAGCCAGGGATCTCTCCTGAGAGTGCACTCACATTCATTTGGGTAATGCCATAGGGCATAAATACCGCAAGGTGATAACAAGTGAAAGCAATAATTGTGAACTGTGTATGCCAAATTGAAGAAACTAAAGTGCTCTCTGTACCCAGTGCGGAAATGATGTTGTGTCATTCGCAATCATGAAGCAGTACCTTAAAATATGAAAGACAAAGATGTAAGAAACAAACCTAGGAGTATAATATCAATAGGGAAAACACACACACAGAGAGATGCATGCACATGCACATGCATAAACACACACACACACAGACATATAAAGGCTCCAGAAATCTACCCTTCTCACTAAGAGCAATGTGAGGTTGAAGGACATTTACGAACCTTAACAGTATCTCCTTAGTTTTCCATTAACTCACTCACAGGGTAAGTCTGACCACCCATGGGGCAGAAACTGATTATAGCTATTTACGAGGTAGCGGGGGTACACCTTTATTTATTGCTGTGTTCTGTTTTTAATTTTTGAATTGTTAGGTATCTATCTTTCACTCTGTAAATTGCATACAGCAAACCTGATAGGTGATTTACAGATTAAATTATTTTACTGTAAGAATAATAAAACACTAAAAAATCCTTAAATTCAATAACTACTTACCTTGATTCACACACAGATGTCACAATATGATAGTAACACTATAAAATAGCCAAACAGTGAATGAAATCACAAAACACACAAGGCACCTTTGAAGGAATTGAGATGAGAAAAGTCCATAAAGATTCTACCCAGATTTGTTTGTGGTGACCTCACATAGCACAGGGGGCCAAAACCTAACCACAAAAAGGAGAAAGAAAAAACAAAACAGTGACCTTTACAGAACAAACAAAGGTTTTAATTTTATTCTTGAATTATCATCCATTGTTGCCTGACAAGGTTATTTTCTTTGCTTTAAAAGGAATTATACCAGAGAGTAGGGAATAAAAACGTAAGACAATGCCTGCTCCCTTAGGGATGATAAGCATGCACATAACTATAATACAAAGGAAAACCTGTCAAGAATTCTCATTCTAGCTGATGGAATCAGGGTTGGCTTCAAGGAAGAGGTCCATATGAACCAGAGGAAGGGACCAGATGCTCTGCGGACTTATTCAGTGACACCATTTTTTCACTACCACAGGTTAAAGTAACCCCTTCCAGTCTTAGCTTCTTTCTCCTTCAGAGCTTCCCATCCACCTGTCTTTAAGAAGAGAAGCAGGAAGCCCAGTTGGGTCCTTTTCTTACAGAAGGGAGTAATTATTTCATTTCTAAAAAGTCCCTCATGTTTCTCTTATCTCCATTACCACTTCTACACTGAAATTCTGACGTGCAACTGCTAGGCAATTTAAGGTTTGCAATAATCCTATGAACTAAATGTTGTTATCTATTCTTTTTTCAAATGAGGAAACTGAGGCTCAAGTTAAGTATCTTGCCTAAGAACACAGCTGGTAAGTGGTGGGATAAGGACTCAAACCTTGATCTGATTTCAAAACCATGATGGAAATAAGGACCAACCCATCAGGAACCATCAGGAATGAGTACTTCTAGTACCCAGTCGTGGCCTCCAAATACCACCTCCTACTAAATGGAAACAAAGATCTTTAGAGAAATGACTGATTCCAGGTCCAGGACAAGAACCTACTGGTTGAGGCTGACACATCTTGTCATTCCAGCTCATGAGGAAACTATGACTCCTATGGCCATTTCTCCCCTGTCCCAAAATGGAGCAGTGGAGCGCCAATAAATATAATAACTGCAAGGGATTGAAACACATCAAATATGCCTAAATGATAATAAAAGAACAAAAATCTCATTGTTCACCTTTGGAAGATGCTAGGGAACCACCTCCTTATTTTCAAAACTTATATATAAAGGGAAAGATTCAAGCAGTTTGCTGCCTCTCCTATGTGATCTGTAGCTCTGGGTAACCAAATAGTTGATAAGGAAAAGTTTCTCTTCAAAGAAGCATCCACTAATAGATGAAGAAAAAAAATGACAGAACATCTCCACTAATTTTTACGGAACTAAAGGATCCAGGTAATGATCATCAGAGGCTGATAACATCAGCAAACAATGAGAAAAGATGTGACCTAATAGGAAAGTATAACACGTATGAAATAGTACTGTCAAGAATAAATTGAATCTGAATCTTATAAAGCCTACTACTAATTTATAGGAAATATGAGAGCTAATGGAACATGTTAAACAACACAATAGCGATGCAATAATCAAAATCCAGAGTATGGGAAATTCTACGAATGAGCCAGATTTTCTCACACAATTATAAGGGAAAAAGAACGGGGAGACAGTGCCTAGAAATTAAAAGATATCTAAGAGACGTATGAACCAGCATCAATGTGAAAACCTTATTTGGATTCTGATTCAAACGCACTATAAAAACAAAACAAAAAACATTTATAAGATATTTGGGGAAATGTGAACACAGGATAGTTAACAGTATTAAGGAATTATTGTCATTGTTTTCAGGTGAGATAATGTAGTTATGCCTTTTATGAGCTCTTATCTTCTAGAGATGCATAATGACATATTTACAGATGAAATATTTGATGTCTGAGATTTGCTTCAAAATAATCTGTGAGGAGGGGAGAGTGGGTCAGAGTAGAGACGAAACAAGATGGGTCATGTGTTGATAACTGTTGAAGGAGTGTGATGGGGACAGCAAGTTCCTTACACTATTGTCTCTACTTTGGGTATAGTTTTTATATTCTATAGCAAAAAGTTAAAAATAAAAATTTTAAAACATGCTCAGAGTCTCTCTTCCTCTGATTCCTGGAGAGGGAGAGACGAAAAATACTACCGAGGGGAAGAATATGGTTGGGAGCACAGAGTGAGTTATGCTAAGAAAAGGGGGCTGACTTTTTCTGCAAGGGTGAGAAAAAGAGGAGTTTACAGAGAGAAAAGCAGAGACATGGTGAACTCACATCAGGGGCCTTAAGCCTATCAGGAAATTAAGAGGCACATCCCTCTCCCTGGAGGAAGCCCGTAGGCAGTTGGAACTGGGCCTGAAGAGGAAAAGGTTTGGACCATCTGCTTCATGAAGATACTAATGAGTTGACAAAAGGTGAATAAATGGTAAAATTGGTAAATACAGTAATATTTTATAGTGTCATACTTCTCAGTACTAAAATTTCTTGGTAGGATTCTCACAATTACACTTCAAAAATGTTTCTACAAATCCATAAACCAGCATTCTTAACCTTACCCTTAACTCTCAGGTTAGGTGGTCCTGAATGTTGTCCCTGGGTTATGAATCAGCTTTGACAGAGGGTCCCATCACACTCATTACCAAAGCTGGAAAAGCTGACCTTCTTTATCTTCTGCTAAAGTCAGGGAAATAATTGTTCTAAAGTGTAAACCTGATCAGTTTCCCTGAGGAGCAAGGACTCCTGGGCTTTGGTTATTTATCATTCGAACTGTTGTTTTCTTGAAGCAGATTTTGGCAACGAATTTAGTTAATCTGAGGAAAGAGCCTCCAATTACATAATTAAAAATCAAACACCTCAGCCCCACTCTTGCCTCGTCACTAAAACATAGTGAGCGTATCTCTGCCAAAGTCAAAACTTACTCCTTCATCACATTTCCCACATCTAAAAAATCATCTGTACCACTAAAATGAATTCCTTATTCTCCAAAGTCTGAACTGATGTTTCCTAGAGAATTCCCACCATCCTGGAGATATTGCACTCTTACCTGAAACACATTATGCAGATCTTTGCAACACATCGTATCAACCTCACAACTTTGACCAACACCAGCATCCTCTTGATCTGTGATCCACCCTTGCATCATCCCCTCACGCCCAAATTTCGCCTCTGCTTCCTATTGGAAGCTGGTTACTAGCCCTAATGTGCTCTCATTGATGTTTTTGGACTCTTTCTATGAATGTCAGGGTCCACATCTAACTTCTCTAATGCTTCTCATATCCACAATGGTCACTGAACTCTCTGAGCCTTGGTGTCCTCATCTACAAAGTGAGAGGGCAGATAATGGACTCCAAGATCTCAACGAGCTCTGTAATTCCACAGTTCCTTGGTATCTGAGGTTAAGTTGAGTAAGTGACTGTCAACCACATTGGCTCCTTGTCCAGCCTCTTGTGTCAATGTTCTGTAGACATCCTAGTAGAACATTTCCTCATCTGAGAATTCTACAGTTTAAAGTCTTGGAGGAAGTTCAGCTTGTTTTCACAAGATTAGTTGTTTAATTTTGTTTTTTGTTTTTTAAGTGGATAATTACAACCTTATATTTGCCCTTTGGGGTCTATGTCCATGAATATAGCTCTTATGAGTTTAGTTATGACCAGGAATAAATGCAGACCTTTATTATCATGGCATCATGGGAATTGTTTAAAATTTATTCTTGCCTTGCCTGGGTCTCCTGGTCCTCCTTACTACACCTGGGGCCATCTGTGGGCATCATCATAACTGCAGTTTCAATGCACCCCACACTGGCTCTCTTTATGTCACAGCTCCTCATGAAGTTGAAAATCCTCCATTTGCACTTTTTCTTGTTTACATATTACTCAGTTTTGGATGCTATCTTAGGCACAGTTCTTTCATATGTTGAATAAGTATTATCAGGGTCCAGTAAGGAGAACAAAACCCATGCCAGGTAGTTCAATAGAAGAAATTTAACATAGGGAAATAACTAGTGACAGAGATATTGAAAAAACTAAAAATAAGTGCTAATGAGGCTATCCAGAAAGTAACAGCTGCAAGAGCTACTACTCTCCATGAGGCCTAAGGGACAGAGAAGTGCTGATGTTATTTGAATAGGAGCCAAGGCCACCAAGTGGTAGCTAGAACCTTGGAGAAGGAACCACCCAAAAGGAGCTGGAAGCACAGAAGGGGTTGCATGGTAAGAACTGGATAACAAAGGGTTGGGCTTCCAGGCAGGAGCTAAAACCACAGAAGAAACACAGCTACCGCTTGACAGGCTCCAAAAGCAGAAAAGAGAGAAACACCTTGGGTTCTCCCCTCCCAAACTTCCCATTTCCTGCCAGGAACTCCCACTGGCTGAACCTAACCAGAAGACAGTAGGTGAGGAAGCCTCAGAAATGCAGAGTAGCCCCTTGGGATTCAAAGCAGGGGAGGGCAGGGAAGAATCCAAGAGAAAAGATTACAAGAATTGGAAAAGGAAATACAAATAGCCAATAAACGTAGGAAAATAGGTTCAATCCCATTAATAATCAGGGAAATGCAACTTTAAACCACAATGAGATGCCATTTTACTCCCCACCAAAAATGTTAAAATGCCAAGTGTTGATGAAGATGTTCAGCAGTGGGAACACCTGTACACACCACTGGGAGTGCAAGTTGAAAGCACATTAACAGTGTCTAATAATGTTGATGCTGAACACACCCATGCTCCAGAAATTCCAATTCTAAGAACACACCATCAGGAAAATCCAGCAATGTGTACCAGGAAATATGTACAAAAATGTTCACAGAGGCATTGCTAAGGACAACAAACTACCCAGCTGGAACCTACCCAAATGCCTGCCAACATGAGAATGGATAAAGTGTGCGTTATTCTTCCAATGGAACACCACATAAAAATGAACGAACTATAGCTACACACACCAACAAAGATGAATGTCACAGGCGTAATTTTGAGCAAAAAAGATAGGTAGCCAAAAAACCTCTAAATGATTCCACTTACATAAAATTAAAAAACATGCAAAGTATATAGACTGTTCAAGGAATGAATCATATATGAGAAAACTGTAAAGAAAAGAATGATAAATAAACAATTCAGAGTAGTGGTTACCTCTGGGTAGGAATAAGATGGATATGATCAGGAGGAGGCCCACAAGCTTAGCTACTCTTTTTTGGGTATAATATATTTTATAATTAAAAACATGACTTTAGAGGTCCAAAAAGCTCATGTTCCCTCTCCCTAATTGTAATTGGGAATAGAGCAATACTAACACTCTCACACTCATGAAAGTTCTATGTTTATCTTCACTTATGGCTATTGACCTTGGCCGAGTTACCTGTCTTGTCTATGTTGTCTCAATTTCGACATTTGTAAAATGAGGATAATAGTAGTAACTTCATAGGATGATTATTAGATAAGACAGCACATGGGAAATGCTCAGCACAATGGCCTGGCACCCACCGGGTGCCAGATGTCTGTTATTTTGCTCACATCAATGTCTCAACTTGGAGTGTCCTCCCCACTGCCTCTATCTACTGAATATTACTCATCCAAGGACATTCAGCCCAGTGCCTGAAGACTCTCCCTCTCCCTGTAGCTGATTTCTCCCTCTTTTTTATTATTTTTTTTACTGAGGTTATGATAGTTTATGACACTGTGAAATTTCAGTTGTACGTTATTATTTGTCAGCCACCATATAGGTGCACTCCTTCACTCTTTGTGCCCACTGACCACCACCCTTCCCCCTGGTAACCACTAAACAGTTCTCTCCATCCATGTTTTTGTTTATCTTCCACATATGAGTGAAATCATATGGTGTTTGTCTTTGTCTGGCTTATTTTGCTTAACATGATATTCTCAAGGTCCACTCATGTTGTTGCGAATGGGACAATTTTGTCTTCTTTATGGCTGAGTAGTATTCCATTGTATATATATATATATATATACCACATCTTCTTTATCCAACCATCAGTTGCTGGGCACTTGGGTTGCTTCCATGTCTTGGCTATTGTGAATAATCCTGCAATGAACAAAGGGGTGCATAAGTCTCTTTGAATTGTTGATTTCATGTTCTTTGGAGAAATACCCAGTAGTAGTATAGCTGGTCATATGGTATTTCTATTTTTAAATTTTTGAGATTTCTCCCTCTTTTATTTATTTATTTATTTATTTATTTATTTATTTTTGAGGAAGATTAGTCCTGAGCTAACTGCTGCCAATCCTCCTTTTTTTGCTGAGGAAGGCTGGCCCTGAGCTAACATCCATGCCCACCTTCCTCTACTTTATACGTGGGATGCCTACCACAGCATGGCGTGCCAAGCAGTGCCACGTTCGCACCTGGGATCCGAACCAGCGAACCCCGGGCTGCTGAAGTGGAACGTGGGCACTTAACCGCTGTGCCACCAGGCCAGCCCCTCTCCCTCTTTTAAATGCCTAGACCTCCTGTTGCCTGCACCAGGCATTTACCATATATTTATTTATTCATTCATCCAGCAAATTATGAGGCATTTGCCATGTATTTATTTATTCATTCATCCTACATGAGGCATTTACTACAAATTTATTCATTCACTCATCCAGCAAATCATGGGCCAGGTACTGGGAACACAGAAGTGACTAAAGCAGACATAGTCACCGCCTTCCTGGGTTCTGCTGCCTGGGGAGGGAGACGGACATTCAACAAATGAGAAAGTGCATAATTATTTAATTCAGCTGTGCTAAGTGCTATCAGGACAAAGTGTGGGATGCATTGCGACGCCACCACAGAGGAAGCTCACCTAGACTGCAGAGTCAAGAAAGATTTGCTTGAGAAAGTGACATTTAAGGTGAGACTTGAAGGATACACTGCTTTCTATTGTCACTATAGATAATAAATATTTATTGAGGTTCTATAACCTAGGTGGAGTATCAGTGCTCATGTACCCACAGAAAAAATAGCAGCAGGAGGTAGCCCGTGTTAAATGCCAAGTAAACAGAATGTACAACATTATCTAGATGTTTGGAATCCCCAACAGTCAGAGCTCTTCTTAGAAACATTTTATACAAAATGTGGGATTTGAGCAGAGCCTTAACTGGAAGGCTGGAACTAAGACAAGGGAGGGGGAAAGAGGCATTCTGGATAGAGGGAAATATGCTATACGGGCAGAGACAGGAAAAGGCAAGACAGATTCAGACAGGTTGCCTGAACCAAGGAATGACAGAAGAAGGCAGTTAAAGATAAAGGTCAGATCATAGAGGGGATTGCTTATCATAGATGGAGTTTTCTTTTTGTATCATGGGCTTCTTTGAGACTCTCAGGAAAGCCTTGGACCCGTCCTCCTCCTCCAAAACAAGTGCATTCATAAAGCCGCATACAATTTCAGGGGTTCACAATCTTTCCAAACTCCTGTTAGGAACCCCTGCTATAAGCAAGTAGCGCTGAAAGGATTTGAGTAGAAGAAAGGTGGCATGTTCCAAACAGCATTAGCACAATTCGTTTGCCTAAGAGGATAAGACTGTTGGCAGTGAGGTCAATTGAGAAACTATTGTAATATAACGCAAGCAGGAACTCATATAGCCCTAGGCTAAGGCCTAGGAGTTCTAGGAGTTCTAGGAGTTCTGAGGTTCTAGGAGTTCGTTAATTAAGTAAACTAATATTTATCGGGAGCATACTCTGGGATAGGCCTGGTGTTCAGTGTTAGGGATGCGTTAATGAAGAAGATAATGAAGGAGATAAGAGCACTGCCCTCAAGGAGCTCCAAGCTGGGCCGGATCAGAAAGGCAGGCAGCCACAGATGGCGGAGGGCTGAAGAGCAGCAGCAGATTGTCTTACTCAGAACTTTCCACTGCCCATTCCCTAGAGAATTAAGTCAAAGTCTTTAATATCATATTCAAGACACTTCACAAAATAGCTACAACCCATCTTTCTGCTATCACTTCCTCTCAGGCCTCTTACCACAACTACTTTGAACCCCCCCCCCCCCCCCCCCCCACACACACACACACACACACGACCTACCCCGAAGGGTGGCCACACAGGACTCTTGACTGTCTTCTGACCCTGCTTTGCATTTTCCTGCCTCCATTTTGTCAGTATTTTCCTCCCCCCGGGGGCTGTCAAATCCCAGCCTGGTCAAACTCCTACCCATGACCCATTCTTCAAGGCCCAGTTGAGGTTTTGCCTTCCTTGAAGCTTTGTCTGAGTCTCCATGCATTCTGCCCTGAGTTACTGTGTGTGCCTCAGTCTACCCCAGTACTCAGTAAGTTTGAGAGCATGAGGATGTTGCCTTTTATCTTATCCTGAGAGGTGCCCAGGCCTTCTGATGGCAAGTGCTCAACATATCTACTGAAGTGAAAGGCTAGAGCCCGGGGAGAGCACAGAGTCAAGGTAGACTTGTGAGTCAGTGAAGCCTTTGTGGTTGGAATCAGGAAAGGCAACCTAAATGTTCACCTCCTGGTGGAAGAATTCACTCTTACGGGACAGGGATGCAGGCCATACCAGGTATACACCAAGTGCATAGTAAATATGGGGTTTAAAAATACAGGGCATTCATATCTAGGCAACTTAGGTCACCCTATCTATAATGATAGCAGTTTCCATAGGAAGAGGATCAAGTCTACTCTCACACTTGGCAGTTTGGGGAGCAGACTTCCGCATTTCTACTGCATTATAATTATTATCGTTGTTATTATTTATCAGGAAAAGAGTTTACTTGCAAAGGTCAAATGGGTATAAAGCCTAAATCATCCTTGGAAGTATTATAGTGTCACTCGAACAGCTCTTGCTTTTAATTCTTTAACAATTGCGGGTGGGACTGCACCGTGTCGTTACCTCACCTTTGTTTGCGTTATCAAAATACGCAAGACGTTGCCCAGGACGACTGAATTCTTTGGCTCGACCGCAGCTGCAACACCACAGGTGCACACTTCCCCCTTTGGGATACGAGAGGATGTGGGTGCCTCTTCAGCCTAGCCGTGCATTGAAAAAGTCACGCCTGACTGCGGGGCGTTAGGCAGAGAACAGGGTCCCCAACTGACTGAACCCACCCACTAGGACGCTGCCAGGTCCCAGCCAGTGCTGCGCCTCCTCAACTCTACTGATGAAGAAGGGGGGCCAGGGCCCCCAAACCGGGTAGTCTGGCGGCGCTCGGCTCTCTCGCTCCCCACGCACTTCCCGCCTCCTCGCGGGTCCCGCGCGTCGCAGGTGTGCAGAGCATCTCCCGTGTCGTCTTCCCGCCTCCTGTCCCCTCCTCCCCGCCCCGCCCTCTCCCCGGCCGGGGGAGGGGGAGAAGGATATGAAGATCTGAGTGGCCGAGGGCGGCCGGGGCGGGGCCGGGGCGGCCCTGGAGGCCCGAGGCAAAGTCGCCGGCAGGGCAGGCTGGGCGCACCAGGAGCGGTGGGTGCTGCGTGCGCCCGAGGACCCGGTGGGACCACTTGGCCGGCTCAGGATGAGGACGCGCTGGACGACCCCTTGCCGCGCGGCAGAGCTCCTCGTGCTGCTCCTCCGGTGCTTCGGACTGGCGGAGCCCTTT
The DNA here is from genome assembly GCF_021613505.1 of Equus quagga. Lineage (NCBI taxonomy): Eukaryota > Metazoa > Chordata > Mammalia > Perissodactyla > Equidae > Equus > Equus quagga. The sequence continues at coordinate 100,958,949 of NC_060270.1, read as the reverse complement.
GGCCGGGCAGGTAACCGCGGGCGCGTCCGCCAGCCGGCCGGCTAGGGGCCTCGAGGCAGCCAGGTCTGCCGACTCTCCTTGCTTCGGGTTAGGGCTGCGCTCCGAGGTCACGTCACCTCTGCTTTCCTCAGGGTTCTGGAGCCGGGCAGGAGAGCCGAAGGGGAGGTCTGGGGACAGGGCGTTCTATTGCCCTTGGAGGCCGGGAGGAGGGCGGGGTGGGGCGTGGAGGGCAAAGTGTTTCTGGTGTTGAGGGCAAGGAGTCCACGGTAGGAGCGGCACAGAGTCTTTTCTGGAAAGGTTCCCCGCCCCCTCCTGGTCCTCTCCTCTAAAATCTTGCTTCCCTGAAGTATGGGGCCTCTCAACACCCTCTATGCCCCATCATACCCGTCTCGCCCCTCCTTCATCCCTTGGTCTCCTTGGCCACTCAGTGTCAAGTGCAGCTTTCCACCCACGTCGCCAAGGATAAGCAATGATTCTCCGACTTTAGTGCGCCCACAGTGTACGTCAAAAAAGAAGTCAAGTTAAGCCCTGTCTCCTAACGTGACCGAGATCTTGACTTTGTTATGATACCCTCCCCCCGTGCCTCAAGCAGCGACCCTTACTTCTAATTGGCTTATCAGCTCCAAACGACCCCTGCGAGGCTGACAGTCACACGCTGGAGCGCAGTTCGCTTGCCGGGAGACCTCCTGAAGCAGAAGCACGACCAGGAACAGACGCCCTTTGCTGATGCCCTGGGTGGTGCGAGCCCCACCATCTCCCTTGGCAGGAAGCGGAGTTTGCTTTTACTTTCTCTTTTTGCCTTGGTAAAAGGTGTGCTCAGGACTTTGTTTCTTAGTCTGGCTGTGTAATGAGCAATCAGTGGGCTGTCCCCACCTACACTTCTGTCATCTTGTCTCTATGAGGAAGTAAAAGATGGTCAAGGTAGTTTTTTAAAAACTTCAGGTTGCTTGTAGCTATTTTCTTTGCAGCTAAACTAAGTGACTATCTGATTTAGACTTTCTTCAGAGACTGATAGGAAGAGGTTCCCCAGAGTATTGAGTGGCATCGCCCTATCTACATGAAGGACCTTTTGATGGACCCTGCTCAGATTCACGCTTCTCGGTTCTTCTTTGACCCTACGTGTTGGAAACTACCAAAAGCCCTTTATTGCTGTGACAATTTTATTCTGCCTGCCCCCCATCCAGGGAGAAAACTTTCACTGCAGCAACTAACTACAGTCAAAACACACTAACCTTTCAGTCACTAAACTCCTGGTTTCCGTCTACATCTGTTTTAGTCTTGTCTGTTTTGTCTCCCCCACAGAAATCAAAATTTCCTTAATTTTTGCAATCTCTACAATTCCTGGCCTTTCTCATCAACCCAAAGCAAAGAGCAACAGCTTAATTCCATTCTCCCTGCACCGGGTCCTCGCGGGTATTTGTTTTCCTACAACTTTCCTCATCCTTAGCAGCTGCTGTGATTGGCTTACACACACCCTCAGACCAGACTTGTGGCCCTATTTCAGGGAAGCACTGGAGTTTTGAAACCCCACCCATTTGGGTAGCTTGTTTGGCAGTGTGTCAGCTTGACGATGCTGGTAATGGTGTGCGCTTTGTCACATGTACGCAGCTGGGTTTCTGCAGGTGGTCTCAGTTGCTCAGATGCTGGAGAAGTACCTCTGTGTCCTTGGGGAAATGCCAATTGCTTAGTTTATTTATTTATTTATTTTTTGCCTCCTTGGAGAGCTAACAGATTGAAATAAACAAAATCTTCAGGGACTCCTGAGGTTTTCACCAGCCCACACCACCCAATCTGAACAACATGGCTTTCTGACTCCTCATAGACCGCCACGGTCCCAACTGTCACTTCAGGACCTGTTTTTGAACTAGCAAGCCCAGACTTCTGATTCTTTCCTGTTGCACCTGTGCACTCCGCACACATGGCGTGACTTCACAAAGTGCTTAACAGTAAGGGCTGTGGAAGTTCTCCTGAAACTAAAAATGCTGCCATCTTCATCCTTCCTGCCTTCCCAAGCCATCTGCCTCTCCATTTGTCTGTGGTCATGAAATGTTGATGTCCAGCTTCTCTTTGGAATGTGCAAGGCTCTCTGGTTTAGGACAAGACAGGAGTTAGTTAATGATCAGACAATAAGAGAGAGTTTTCCTTTGATTGGTGTGGAAATACTAAAAATTCATTTTCAATTTCTGATTATGCTACTTAGCCATTTCCTCTCAAACACCACGAGAATGTTTATGTAAAATGAAGCACATAACAAGTGGTACTGGGGCTGATGAGGCTTCTTTTCATCAACGTCTGCTTTTCAGACTTGTCCCAATATTGTATGTGGAGGTAAACATTAAAATTCCATTCAGGACCAGTCTAAGGTTATAAAGTGAACAAGATGCAATATAAGGAATAAGTAAAGAATCTGTTTTACAAATTGCTCTGTAATTACCTTTTCAAAGTGTAATACATTTCTGAAATATTTTATGTACACTTATTTAACAGATTTTCTAAATAAGCAATTATTTTAGCACTTCCTCAGTCCTTCTTCCCATTCTTAGCACTTCCTCAGTCTTTCTTCCCACTCTTTTTTTATTTAAAGATTGGCACCTGAGCTAACATCTGTTGCCAATCTTTATTTCTTATCCCCGGAAACCCCAGTACATAGTTGCATATTCTAGTTGTAGGTCCTTCTGGTTGTGCTGTGTGGGACGCTGCCTCAGCATGGCCTGATGAGCGGTGCGATGTCTGAGCCCAGGATCCAAACCGGCGAAACTCTGGGCTGCCAAAGTGGAGTGTGAGAACTTAACCACTCGGCCAAGGGCCGGCCCCCTTCTTCCCACTCTTCAACCTACTATCCCAATAGGGTTGTAAGACTGAGGCACACTGAACAGCTCCTGCTAAGGGTAAGGAAAGATATGGGGAAATATCATGAGAAGGCAAAACTTTCCCTAGCTTATGCATTATGTATGAGCACTTTACACATACATTACATATGAAGACCAATAACAAGTTTCCTTAAGTCATATCAATAATTAATGTCTGTGGTAAGTGACCACTATAGGTGCCAAATGTTGACATTACATACTTGGTTAAAATACAGATTTAGAATGAGGCAAGTATCTCCAGTAAAAGATGTTGCTATTGGGCGAGAAGTTTGGCAACTCCCCTTTAACATAGCTACTCCATGCTGCTCCATGCCTCTCCTGTAGTCTTTCAGAGTTGCTACAACCTTGTTAAGTCCAGAGTGTCCCAGAAGTAAAACACATAGTAAATGGAAAAGGGTAAAATATTTTTCTCTTCCAAATAATATTTATAAAGCAGCACTGTCACCTAAGTGCACATGCCCAGTACAAATGGGATTAGAATAACCTAAAATGCTACTAGCATTTGCATGACATAATAAAGTTGCGGACATCTGTTCAAGAACAGTATGCGAGAACTTAGCAAAGACTAGTAAAACCTGCAAGGGTAGGAAAGTTTTTGGCCTTGTGTAAGCACAAGATGTCAGTACCGGAAGTGGCTTAAATATCTTATACTCCACTGCTTTCATCTTACATTGAAGATGTGAAGACCCTGGGGAGACTAGATGACTTCCCCAACATCTCCCAGCTATCTGGTAGCAGACATAGGTCTTCAGTCTAGGACCCCTAATTCTACGTTCCACTGCTCTTTCCACTGTGCTGAGAGCTGTAGCTACTCCATTGGATTCTGCAAAGGCAATTTGAAAAATCTAGAACTCCAAACTGCAGGGGTAGGCACAGCTGCTGCTTGTCCAGTTCACCTGTATGGGGTCAAGGGGCACACAGCAGAGTGCTCAGGAAAGAGAGCAATGAGACTACAGGGTGGGAAAGGCAAAGGTTCCAGCAAGGGTGGCGGCCACCCATTCTCCTGCAGGAGCAGGCTGCTTTTTTTTTCTGCAGTAATTCCTGATACTTTGGAACACAAGATTTATTTTGGAGAGGTGAGAGAGAATAGTTTGGAAAAGAGGTAAGTCACGGGCCTGAGTCACTATTGGATATGTGGGAGAAGGACATTAGAGAAAGTATAAGGAATAATCTTCTAAGATAGTGCATTTTCCCTTTTTCTTAACTATCCTCCCAAACTGTGTCCATAAAGTAGAGAATAGCAGAATGATGTCAAAGAAGAAAGAGTGAGGGATGGAAACTGCTATAGCAGACATACCTAGTTGCAACCCTATGCAATATTTTAAAGTACAGATTTGAAAACAGAAATAACTTAAAGTTTTAAAGGATTTTGTTGTTCTTATTGTTTCTCTTGTTGCTGCTGCTTTTCTTTCTTTTTCTTTTTTTTTTTTTTTGTGAGGAACATTGGCCCTGAGCTAACATCTTTGCCAATCTTCCTCAATTTTGTGTGGGATGCCACCCCAGCGTGGCTTGATAAGTGGTGCTAGGTCCACGCCTGGGATCTGAACCCGCAAACGCTGCCAAAGCAGAGCACGTGAACTTAACCACTACGCCACCGGGCTGGCCCTGCTGCTGCTATTTAAATAAAAAAAATTCTGTCCAAAGTTCAAACTAGAATTAGACTTTATTTTATAGTTATTATTTACATGGTGAAATTTCCCCTCAAGTCCTTGGTATGCAAATTTTTAACCCTGAAAGCCTGTGAATTATTATTAGAAAAGCTGTTTACTGTTGGTAAAAAGCAGTGATTGTGAAACTGGCATCAAAAAGAAAGTGCCTTTTGGGAACTAAAATTTAACAGGTCCTTCTGCTGAACCCTTGGTTCATTGACAATGATTATTTAAGTTTGTCTAAAATATTTCAGCTGTACTCTCATCAACGTGAAGTTCTGTGCTATAACTTCAAAAGATTTTGTTTGGAAAAGTACTGACCAAATTGTTCAATTGTAGTTTGCTGTAATAGATGTGAATCTTGCTCCGGAAACTCAGGTGCACAAGAAACAATGCGTTGCTTTATTTTCATAAAACCAAATTAAATTTTATTCTGAGGTCCCATTCCACCAGGTTAACAGAAGTTCCGTGCCTGTCATTCCTGAGATCTTCCCCAGCTCATGCAAAACTGCCAGGGGAACAGTCAGGGAGGGCGTTCCCTTTGGCCTTTAGCTCACGCTGGTTACTTCTGAGTTTCCCTTGTCCAAACCCACTGGGTCTTGAATCCTGTGGCTCAGGGGATTCCCGGGGCTCAGGTTTGGCCTCCCTAGGTGATCCCCACAGTCAGTCCCTCCAGTCCCTCCCCAGGGGCTTCCCATCACCTTCCTGGAGGTGCTGCGATGGAGTTGGCAACAGGTCCCCTCTACCTTCAAAACCCAGACCTCCATTTCCTCTCCTCCCTTTACCCCACGCTTCTCCTTCTGCCCCCTCAGAAGTCTCCCCATCTCCTCTGAGACACATCAACGTCATGTAATAATTTCTCCTGCCACAGTAGCTGAAATGTAAGCAAGACAGAATTGCGGTCCCGAATAGGTTCAGGATATTTTCTGTTGACCGTAGACCACCTGTCCAAGGAAAAGGAAAACTAAAGAGCATATTCATCTCATTAAATAAGGGGTAAAAATATTTCATGGAATAACAATAACAAATATGCATACTATTCTAAGTGCTTTACATGTGTGAGCTCATTTTATCCTCACATCTACCATGGGAAGTACTATTTTACAAAGGAGGAAACTGAGGCACAGCGTTAAATAACTTGCACTGATCAGCTGGCTAACAAGTAGCAGAGGCAGACTATGAATCCAGGCAGATTGGCTCCAGAGCTCATCCCCTTATCCCACACTGTATTGCCTCTCTGGCTACCTCTGTCCTCCAACCTTGTGTGGTACATTAGAGTTTATACAGCTTGGTACCCAGACTCTGCTCAGCAGACAGGTCCAAGGCACATTGACCACATAATCCAGAATCCTGAAATGTCTTCTTTGACTGTCTTGCCGCAGGTAATGATCCCTTCACCATCGTCAATGAAAACACAGGCAAGTGCCTCAAGCCACTGAATGACTGGATAGTAGCAAAGGGCTGTGATGAAAGCAGGGATCTGTTATGGAAGTGGGTATCCCAACATCGGCTCTTTCATTTGGAATCCCAGAAGTGTCTTGGCCTAAATATTACCAAATCCACTGATTCCTTGAGAATGTTCAGCTGTGACTCGAATGCCATGCTGTGGTGGAAATGTGAGCACCACTCTGTGTATGGAGCTGCCCAGTACAGGTTGACTCTGAAGAGTGGACATGCCATAGCAAGTACAAATTCATCTGATGTCTGGAAGAAAGGAGGCTCAGAGGAAAGCCTCTGTGAGCAGCCTTACCATGGTGAGTATTGGAGAGGAACTTTGACTCATCTGCTGCTGTGTTTGGTAGATGCGACATTGAACATGCACAACTGACCACAAATAAAGTCATACACTGGTAAGGGCAGTGGGCTTAGCATTCAGTTCCAGGCACTATGGAGTAACTTAGCTACCTTTGTTAAGTTGGTGCTATTTGCCCCCTTTTACACGTAAGGCTAGGAGAGGTTAGGTGTCTTGACAGAGGTCACACGGTCATTCTGTGGCGCCCTGGGATTTGAAATCTCTCTGATGCCTAAGTGTATGTACTTCCTACTATAACATTCTTAGCTCAATAGGAAAGGAAACTTGAGAGTAACAGGAAATCCTTCTGACAGGATAAAAGTCAAATGCCCTAGTAAAGTCAAACCTATTCTAAGTGAAAATAGAAGAAGGAAAGAAAAAGAAAAAAGGAAACGTACTTTTCCTTATCTTCAGATTTTTATTTAAAGGAAAAATTTGAAAAGCCTCATCTGAGGTTATTTCTTTTATTTTGGGTGTGGTACCAAACTTTGATGTTTGTGTTTATGAGTCAGCATTTTAAGAGTGGACTTTTTCTAGTTTGCTTCCAAAAATAAGTAGATGAATATTGCCTTTAGGAGAGCTGATCATAAACTTTGTTCTGAGTCTAGAAACTAGATTACAATGAATTTCCAAGTTTAAAAAGAATGAGTAGATTTTTTAAGCCACTAAATGTAATTAGCTATCACCCAAGCAAATCTTTTTTCATTATCTTGCTCTAAATTACATCAAATGTTGATATAGAGATATATATGATTATGTTGTCTAAGTCTTAACTATTATCTCACCTTTGCTCTTCTTTGCAAATTTGCATAACTTTACAGAGATTTTCCTCTTCTCTTAAAGCTCATTTAAGCTTAATTTGGCTTCCCATGCTTTCCGTTATCTGCACACATTTTTCTCCTGGGGGAAACTTTTTTGTTTCCTACTGAAGATGCAGCTGCTTCTGTGACGTCAGGTTCTACCGTTATGGGGAAATACCAGACAATTAGAGAAAGCGTTTTCCTTTTCTTCAATCCTCTACCCTTGAGTAGTTGAACAAGTCTGTTTCTGCTAGCCAGCTTCCTCCTGACCTTAAAAAGCAATTGCTTTCTGGATACCACTTAATGGCAAGTGTAAATTTGTGCTATAAAAGCCTTTCTCTAACCTGGCAGCTAAGAAAAAACATCGAACCAAACAAAATGCCTTTTAAACTGGATTTGACTTGTTTCATTGTATTTGTTCAAGGATCAGAAAGGATAATTTTCTTGGCATGGCTTTTTCTGTCTCCTGCCTCTAATTTATTTTTTAAAGATTGGCACCTGAGCTAGCATCTGTTGCCAATCTCCCCTTTTTTTTTCTCCCCAGAGCCCCCAGCACACAGTCGTATACTCTAGCTGTAGGTCCCTCTGGCTCTCCTGTGTGGGACGCCACCTCAGCATGGCCTGATGAGCGGTGCTAGGTCTGTGCCCAGGATCCAAACTGGTGAAACCCTGGGCCGCTGAAGCGGAGTGCAGAAACTTAACCACTCGGCCATGGGGCTGGCCCACCTATGTGTTTTATTTTATACGTTTATAATATTCTCCTGAGGAGGGAGCCCATGAGCTTCACACAGCTGCCGAAGTGATCAATGGCACAGAAAAGGTTAAGAACCCACCTAGGGTACCACCCCAGAGAGAGCAAAACAGTGCCACCAGCAAGAGCCTACCAGGATAAAGTGTGTCTTGGCCTTACCAAATACTGTATTTGCAACACTAAATTTACAAAAAAGAAATTTAGAAATTTCTAAGAAAAGGTACGTGTAGTTCTGACTCCTCAACACATACCTCAAGTCTTAATTTGCACAGAGGCCAGGGCCAAACCTGCCTCTTCTTCTCCATTCCTCTCCAGGGGCCTGGTACCACCCAATTTATATATGTCAGAAATCTACAAGTCACCCTAGAGTTGTCTTGCTTTCCTCTCCCACTGTTCAAATTTAATCAAATATTAAGTCCCAGCAATTTTACTCTTTTAAACTTATGTAGACCCTTCCCATTCTTAGGTTGAAGACTGCTGTCTTAAGTTAGGGACTTTCTCTAGGACTGCTCTCTCAGACTCCATCTATTGGCCCCTGCCACCCCTTCCTGTCCAGCTGCATAGAGATAAGAAAGATAAGATGCCTGAGTCCCAACAAAGTCAAGTCCAGGGTTGCCCAGCTTGTTACAGCAAAGCTACAGCTCAAAACGAGGATTGCATTCCCTCATACAGCTTCTTTATTTATCCCTTGGTTTTTGCTCTATAATTTTTTTTGCTTCTAATACAAGAACATTTATTTGTCATTGTGTCCTGGGTTTGCCTGTCTTTCCAACTCCCATCCTGTGTGAGTCATGTTCATCTCAGGGAAAATTTTCATTGTATAAATTTTATGAATAAACTGCTTTTGACTGGCATCCAGATATGCCTTTATATCATTAAGGTATCTTGACCTCACTAGCACTCTTCAAATTTGAATGTTTGGTGAATCATGCAGAGGAAATAGACTTTTAGTGAAGGGATGGCTATAGAACTATCTTAGAAGCCTGCCAACCTCTTTAACCATTGAAGCTATTTTGTCTTCTGTTACCGAAGAAATTAATGTTAGTTTTTCATGTAAGCACCTCATCTCACAAATCTTTGCTTATTACAGAATAAGCTGTTGTTTTAAGGTTGCCGTCATCATAAATTCGAACATTCAAAGAAGATTCTTCTCAGCAAAGCATATTCTGGTCCACCAGAGGTCCAGCAGCAGAGAAGAATGTGTGAGAATAACACTCTTAGTGAATAGTTAGCATAATTTAGCTGTTATGGTGGTTTTTATACACTTATTCTTCAAAGCATATTGTGAGCAGGAGAGCTTTTTAATTGAAGCCCAACTTTGAGCTATGAAACATAACTTGAAACCTGAGAAGGCAGCCAATGATGTCACAAGTTGTCCTTATGTCAAGGGCTCTAATCAGAGAGCCAGTTCTCATTGCTGTCACAATGGAGTGACTGAATGTTTCAGCTAACTACTCTGTGAAAATGAGGATTTCACAAAGAAGGATAATATTTGCCCTACTGATCTCAGGGGCTTATGGAAAAGAGAAAGTGAAAGAAATGTATGTGAAAGCACTTTGTATTATAGAAACATGAGGTTTTAGGGGGAAAAAATGATGGTTCTACAAGTAATAGCCTTTGTGCTTAGGGACTTTCCTTTTACGTGTTGTAATATGGGAAGAAAAATTGGTGATGAGCTATTGGGAATTTTGGTATGGTTAAAAAAAGCATAGATGATAAGCATGATTCTTATAAAATATAATGTCAAATTACTCTTTAACAGAAGTACCCTGTTCAAAACCATTTCTGTCAGTGGAAAACAAAACCAGCGTTCCTTAAAAGATTGTTTGCAAATAAAAGCATCTAGGTTATTCTCACCTTTTGCTTACTGCTGCTTAATACATTATAAACTATTAAATTAAGTCTCACACTTCACTTAAGTGAACATTTGAGAATAATAAGGGATATGGAATCAAATACTCTCTTAAGCACACTTTTAGGCAAATCTATGAGACATTTTGAGGGACCCTAATAGCCTGGTAAAGGGTGATAAGATCTGATTACTGTGCATTACCTAATAGCCCTTATTCGATCTGGTAATGATCATTGTTTTAAACAAATTAAGGATATGGAAAAAGGTGACCGAAATAACTGCAGAGTTAGCTGTTCTATAAAAACGCTTTTCCAAGAGAACCGTTATCAACGTAAGTTTTGAGCACTTCCTCTAGCCTTTCCAGGCATGTTTGAGATTAGAATGATTTTTCAGTTTTTCTTTGTGTACCAGGGAAAATTATTAAAATGAAAAGCTAGTTCTGCTATCTCGCTGGCCGCCAGCTGGTCCCATGACTGCCCAGTTGAGGCTGGTTCTTCTTTCATAACCTGAATTACCATGTCCTGCCCCTCTCTAAGAATCCACTCAAAGAGCCAGCAGCTCTTCCCCCCATGTCCTCAAAACCCACAGCCACAATCCTACCATCAGCTTATGAACAATAGGGCCATTTGTCCACCTCTCTCACTCCACAGTTGGTTCCAAAGTCCACTGCCGCTCTCAGTGATTCCAAGGTTTTTTTCTGGCCTCACTCTTACAAAAGAAAAGAAAATAGAGTGTAAATTTAATCTCAGGGAGGGCACCCCTTCTGCTGAAGTACTCTGCCAACCACTGTAGTCAGTTGATCCTTACTTGATCAAGCCAATATTACCTAGCTCTTCCTCATACCTCAATAAGTGAAGCTTTACATGGATTATCTCATTGAATCCTCATAAACAAACCCATGAACTAGATACTATTTTCCTAATTTGCAAATGCAGAAACTAAGGCTAGTAGAGGTTGGAGACCTTTCTCATAGCCACAGAGTTCATGATTAGGGGAGCTAGCATTCAACTCCAGACGTGAGCAGTCAGCGTCCATGCTCTGAATTTCCACACTGTGTAGCCTGTCCAGATGCTATATTCTCATAATTGAAAACAACGATCTTTCTTTCAAAGCAGTTTTAGAAATTAGTTAACTGAAACCTAATATCTAGTTTTTAATTTTTCTTTTCTTTACTTCCTCCCCAACCCATAGAGATATACACCAGAGATGGGAACTCTTATGGAAAACCATGCGAATTTCCATTCTTTGTCAATGGGACCTGGCATCATGAGTGCATTGTTGATGAAAATCACGGTGGGCCATGGTGTGCAACCACCTTAAACTATGAGTATGAGCAAAAATGGGGCATCTGCTTAGAACCAGGTATGTATGGGTTAGTAAACTTTATGTATATGGAAAGAAAAGGATACCATTTCTGTGAGGCAAAAGGGAGGAGGAAGAGTCCAAGATGACTCAAAAGTGACTGCAACAAATATTATCCTAGATAATGGGTATATATTTGAAGAAAGAGGGAGAAGTAGTATGTAGCCATAAACTTGCTTTCAGAAGTAGGCCAGGAAGAGAACCAAGACAGGATGGTGTCATGGAAGATTAAGGATGAGGGAGTGTTCTGTAGCACACATACCTCAGGGAGAGGGAATGGAAAAGGCATGAGCAGTTAGGAAATTGCTGCTCACCTCTAATAGAGCCACTTCAAAAGACTAGTAGTCGTAGAAGCTGGTTTATAGTGGACTGAAGCGTGGAAAAGAAAAAGAGAGCTAAGGTGGTGGTTTGAGGGTGAGATAGGTTGAAGAAAGACTATTAGGATAGTGGAGACTTAAGTATGTTTATGGTCTGAAGCAAAGAGTAGGGGACAAAAGAGACAAAGGCCCTCTCAAAATTGATGACATTGGTCCCTCTGTTTTTCCTGTATGTTGGTCAGAGCATTTTTCTGATTGCTTCTTACTTGAAGCGCCAAAGGATTCACTGTTCTTTAGAAAGAGAGAAACCAAACTAGCAGTTGCATCATTATCTGGTATATGACTGAGACATATTTTCTCACCGATCAGATGAGAGTTACAGGGGATCACAGTATCTGACCAGTGATAGGTGCTCAAAAAATATTTTTTAATGGGCAATTGGTTGGAAGCATCGATAGTAAAGAGAAAGGGAAAAGCTCCAGACTTAAGTAATAAGAGTTAATACCTATAGGGCCCTGCCAGGTGTCAGGTACTATTGTAAGCACTCAACATATATTAACTCATTCAATCCTCACACAACCCTGTAAGGTAGGGACCATTATTTATCCCATTATACAGATGAGCAAAGTGAGGCACAGGGGAGTTAAATTACTTGCCTAACGTCACACAGCTAGTAAATGTCAGAGCTAGGATTCAACCCCAGGAAATCTGGCTCTAAAGTCCTTGCCCCAAACAATTACATTATCCTGCCTCATTCAGTAGCCAACCCCTGGCATTAGTAATGCTGCTCCCTCCTTAAGGGAGGCTGAGCTTCAAAATGCAGAATTCTAAGCAACTTGAAGAGGTTATACTAAGCCAGTGGTTCTCAAACTTCAGGGTGCAACAGACTCACTTGGAGAGTTTGTTAGAACACAGATTTCTGGAGCCTGCCTCCAGAAATGATGATTCGGCAGATTTGGGGTGGGGCCCAAGGATTCGAAGTTTACTGAGTTTCCAGGTGCTGCTGATGATGCTGATCTGAGGACCACACTTTGAGAATTATCTAGGTAGAGGCCCAGGCTTTCCAACATCTAAAAGATAAAAAGCCAATATTTGCTTCAGCTATAATTGATAACAAGCAGAGTTTGGCCAACCAGGCACCAATTTCATTTAAATCTCACTGTGGTCTGGACCAGAAATTTTAGATGTGAAAGGGAACTTAGAGGTTATTGAGTGCAAACCCTCATTCCTCAGGTGAGGGACGGCAGGCCCGGATTGATGAAGTGGCCTGTCAGGGTCACCACGTTCATGTGGAGCCTCATGGAGATCCCAGGATTCCTGACCCTCATTCCCCAGTGTATTTATCCCACTCTACCTTGCTTCCTTGACTGGCATGTGTCTCAGTGTCTTTAGCCTCCTTTGGGTGGTCGGTGGGTGGGGGGGGGGTGTGGATTACTAATGCATTCATATGCCTCCCAGAGCTATTTTTATGGAAGAAGTGAGACTGAGTTTCTCAAACATGAGGACTGCTAAACCATGGAGGTTGTATTTTATAGCAAACACAATGCCATCCCACTGGAAGCTTCTGGATTTACAAGCATGGGGCCTCAGTGGTAATAAGGAAACTTTAGGCAACTTTAGGTGCGAATCCATCTTATTTTGTTTTCACCAAATGTCACAACAACTTCTGTTACTATTTAGGCCATTTGAAAGTGGCTGAAGCAGGAGTGTATGCCATTCAGAAGATCAACAAAACCAGACTTAGAGACCAGTGCTGTGATTATAGCTCTGCCACAAACACCCCTAGATCTTGGTTCCCATCTGTGAAATGAGGATGTTAGATATGATCTCTAAGAACCCTTCCAGCTTAAAGGTCCATGAGTCTAATGTGTGATATGTGACTGGTTATGGGAGATCCTTTGCAGAACCCACCCATCCGGAGCTTGGGACACACTCAGCAAAGCTCACATTGTGGTTTTCCTCTTGTAGGGAGTACATGGCTCTGAGTATATTTTTGAACCAGTTGTATCAAGATCTATATATCTTGTCCAGGAAACAGCTTGAAGTTTCTTTGTCTGGAATTATACGTGCTTTTTAGATATTTGTTAAAGAAAATAATATGCACATTATACAATGTACATATATGTTTATATACATATGCACACATATATCTATGTATACATGTATAATGTTAATTATATAAATTATATGTCATCTATTAAAATATTAAGGAGAAATTTGGACTTAGTTTCTCAAATAAGGTAGTCACTTGGGCTCTAAATCTTGGGCATGCAGCATGTCTGCACACACACACACACACACACACACACACACAATGGTTTTACTTCAGGCCGTGGGCAAACCCCTCTGCAGTCTGCCACCATTTTCAGGTGAGCTTGTTTTCCATCAGTTCAGGGGTGTGACAGTGTGAGCACAGTTGAAGGCTCCTACCTTTAGGCAGAGGGAAGAAATAGGCTAAAACATGGCATTGTATTTGATAGGGGATAAAGGGAGAGTGGAAGATGGAGAGTGGAAGCTTTAACCAGACTGGGTCATTTGATGTCCTATAACTTCAGTATCTTTGTGTAACCAAAGAATCAATATATGGTCTAGTTGAGCAAGTGGCAGCCTCAATTTTAGCACATCCTAAGAGTATGCAAATTGAATTGCAGTATTTGTAAGCATTCTAAGTAAAAGAAAACATTATGCCCTACTTTATGATCACTAATGTATCTTTTTATCAACAGAAATTGGCTGTGAAGGTAATTGGGAAAAGAACGAGCAGATTGGAAGTTGCTACCAGTTTAATACTCAAGCAGCTCTTTCTTGGAAAGAAGCTTATGTTTCATGTCACAATCAGGGAGCTGACTTACTGAGCATCAACAACGCTTCTGAATTAACTTATCTTAAAGGTAGGTTTAATTTGCATGTGGTAGAGCAAATTGCTGAAATTGTGATGCTGTCTGTCTTCTATTTTCGTATCCAGGTATGTTGTTTTGTGTATATATTTTTCTATCTACTCTTGGGATTTAAACTTCAACAGTGAAGCCCACAAGCAAGAAAACAGTGACTATAATCCTATTCCATCCATTGAAAATGCACCTCATGATGGAGACTAAAGAGAGGTTAATGTTCAGAAAATGGGTGGAGTAGCAAGATTAAACTGCTACCCTAAACTTAAGTGAAGGGATTTGAAAAAAGGTGAACATTTACTCTTTGAACTTTGCTAAGTAGAGAACTCAGGAAGGTAAAGAAGATGGCTGAGTCATACTGGATGGCCTCAGTAAAACATCCTCACGTGAGTAAATGAGTCCAGTCCTCAGAAATCCTCAAGTGGATTTAAAGACGTGGACAGATGGAGTGGATAGCATTTTGTTTTGTTTGTGAAGTGGTGATGGTAATTTTTTAATTTTTAATTATGAAAACTTAAATCATGTAGGCAGGAATAGAAAATAACCTAAAAGAGACCTGTGTAACCACTACCTTGATTAAGTATATACTAACATTTTGTCATATTGCCTTACATGGATTGATTCCCTCCCTTCCTCCTCTGTCCCAACTCCTTTCCTGCTTCCCTCCCTTTAAAGAAATGCAGTGTTAACAGAGTCAAAATAACCACCCCTTGAGTGTTTTACAACATATATGTGTATAAATACTATATATGTTTTCATTATACTATTGTTCCATGTTTTAACATGACACGAATACTATCTTATTTACCCACGTGTAAGTTTATCCATTGTTAACTACTGCTGTACAGTATTACATTGTATGAATAAACCAGGTTATCCATTCCCCTATTGAGAAACAGGATGTTTTCAGCTTTTGCTATTACAAACACCTCTGTGAGGAGTATCCTTGTATGTGCCTCATCGGGCAGATGTGTATAATTGCAGAGTGATAGGGTGCATATCTCTTCACCTCTAACCAAAAATTCTAAATTGCTTTCCAAAATGGTTGTATTAGTTTGCTCCTCCACTAGCACTTGGCATTATCAGACTTATTAACTGACTAATATGTTGATGTGAAATGATACTTCATTTTTGTTTTACATTTCCCTGATAATAAATGTGGTTTTGCATCTGTGTTTATCAGGCATTCAGGTTTTCCCCTTGTAGTTTGCCAATTTGTATCCTTTGACCATTTCCTATTGATTTTTTTGCTTTCTTCATATTGATTTGTTATAGTTCTTTATATATTCTGGATACTAATCTTTTGTTGTGGGATTATAAATGTCTTTTCCTAGTCTTTGTTTTTTTCACTTTATTTTTGTTGCTTCTTATCATAAAAAATACGTTAATTTTAATTTGGTCAAACTTATCAATCTTTTCCTTAATGTTTTATGCTTGTTTATATTATTTAACAAATCCTTCCTTAGCCCTAATATGATAAAGATATCTTCTCATATTTTCTTCTGTTTATAGTTTTGCTTTTCATATGTACATCTTTAATCCAACTGTAATGTAATTTATAGAGGTGGGTATCTATCTTTTTCCACATGGATAGTCAGTTGACCAAGCACTATTTATTTCATGTTTTCCTCTCTGATTTGTTATGCTGCCTCTAATAAATATAAACTCACCTATTATATGTGGGTTGTTTCTAAGCTCTGCATCCCATTCATGTCATCTATTTGCCTGTCTCTGAGTCTGTTCCACAGTTTTAATTACTCCAGCCTTACATAGTAAATCTTGTTTTCTGAGTGAGCAAATCCTCCCTCATTCATTTTTTTTCTTGAATTGTCTCCGCCATTTTTTTTAACTATTTATGTTTTCATATGAATTTGAGAATTCACCTTGTTAATCTCCATGAAAAACCCTGTTGGGACTTTGGAATTGCATTGAATTATAGTTAATTAGGGAAGCACTGCTGTCACTATATTATTAGGTCTTCTTATCCAGGAAAATGGTATGCTTTTCTACTTATCTAGGAATTTTTTTTTTGGTGAGGAAGATTGTCCCTGAGCTAACATCTGTTGCCAGTCTTCCTCTTTTGCTTGAGGAAGACTGTCCCTGAACTAACATCTGTGCCAGTCTTCCTCTATTTTAGATATGGGACACCACCACAGCATGGCTTGATGAGAGGTTTGTAGGTCCAAACCCGGGATACATGTATTTCTATTCCTCTCCCTACAATGAGAGACTACAGGGCCTCCACATGAACCTCCATTCACCTTTTATAAGACTATTAAGTTCTTTGCCCACAGAGATGAGTATCAAGGGTTGTTTTTTCCTTTTTCACAAAACTCTAGGCATTATTGCTGTATATTAAACAAACACTTATTGATTGATTCAGATAAATCCTGTCACACTGTTTCATAATTGTGAGTATTTGATAAATGCTAGCTATGAGCAAAACCCTAATATCTCCAGATAAATTAAATAATTTAATCATCATTTCAACCTCATAAAAGAAGTATTTTTATCCCCCTTTACAGATGAGGAAATTGATGTTTAGAAATAATAGACCCGGGGCCAGCCTGGTAGCGCAGTGGTTAAGTGTGCACATTCCACTTTGGCGGCTAAGGGTTTGCTGGTTTGGAGCCCGGGTGCAGACATGGCACTGCTTGGCACACCATGCTGTGGTAGGCATCCCACATATAAAGTAGAGGAAGATGGGCACGGATGTTAGCTCAGGGCCAGTCTTCCTCAGCAAAAAGAGGAGGATTGGCAGCAGATGTTAGCTCAGGGCTAATCTTCCTCAAAAGAAAAAAAAACAAAAGAAAAAGAAATAATAGACCCAACATTACACAGCTAAGAAGATCCAGAATTGAGATTTGAAATATCAACATGTATAACTCCAGAGCCCTTGCTTTTTACTATACTACCTACTCTTCTTACATATCTTTATTTCTTTTCATAGTTAAAAGCCTACTGGTCTTTTGCATGGTTTTTGGCTAAAGCTTTATTCAGACCTTCTTTTTTACTTATAGCTTTAACCTTTTCCTGTGTTGTTTGGTGCTTGAATTGATTGACCTCCAGAATGCAAATCTGTCAAATAAACCTAACGGGCTAGTGTTTGGCAATGGAATTCTATTTCAGACCTTACTGTAACCTTACAAAAAATGCCATGGAGAGCAGAAAGTGCCAATAAATTTAAATCTCCCAGAATATAGACATTTTGGAATTGATGACTTCAGTGAAGGAGAAAAGTAGCAAAATGTGACTGTCAACACCCTACCCAACAATCTAATGATGCATTTGGAGGAATGAATGTTGCAGGATTTCTTTTTGCCTCAATTTTCTTTAATAAGTCATAAAAGTGAGGTAATATATTAAAGGACCCAGTTGTCCTCTACCCCTAACCAGACACTCCATATTTTATGTTAATCAATGATTTTAGAGGTATATCCCTTTCTAATATTTCAAGCTCCTCTTTCACTGCGAATGCTGTTTAGGCATATCAGTATGCTTAATTGTGATTGCTGGTTTCCCAAGACCCAAAAAAAGCTATGCTTTAAATCTGAAACTCAGAGTATCCAAATCTTGAAAATTTCTTGAAGTTTCTATTCTGTGCTTGCACTGAAAACTACTGTGTATAAACGTTGGACTTGGAGTAATGAGGCTAACAAAAGTGAATCAGAGATTTTGTGATCAAAGTGCTTGATTTAGTTGGGGAAATGAGAGTCGTACATGTGCAGAACATAACGGAGAATGTTATTGCCAAACGACCTCTGGTTTGGTAGCTAGAGGTTGGATGGGACCAGGGAATCTGCTGTCAATAGAAAAGCAGAAGCAGCCCCTTTGAAGATAAGTCCCATGCAGTCTGAAAGAGCATCCTTTTTCTCTTCTGCCTGCCCCATACCTCATTAGTTTCGTTTTGACTTTGTTTTGCTAACACAGGGCCACAGGGGTGAGGGATTTGGTTTCCTCATACTCACGGGATTTTGTTTAGGTGTCAAATGTCCCATGGCTCTGGACTTCCCAGGGCGCCTCTAACCGCAGATTCACCCCAGAGCTACAAAAGAGGACCTGACAGTCCCCAGAGCAGGAACACATTTCCATTCTTTCTAATTTGCCTCCACCCTGAGAGGCTGTTCACTATGAGCTACTTTGACAGGTGCCTGATGGCTAGGATACTTCTAAATCAGGGCCTCTGCTGGCTGTGGCCTTTCTTATGCCTTAGAAGAAGCTGTTCTCTGTCTCATCCCAAATGCATGACCATTATCAGGCCCTGTAGTCTCTCATTGTGGGGAGAGGAAGAGAAATATATATATCTAATATATAAGATGTATCTGTGTGATTTGCATATCCATACTTTAAGAACCATTCATATGTATATAACATAATGTACATATAAATTATATAAAATATAATTATATTTTATATGTATATAAAGAGATATATAGATTATATGTAATACAATAACACATAATTCCCTGGGAGGAATTAAGAAACTATTATCAAGAGTTTTACTGCTGAGAATATTTCAACAAATTTATAAAGATTCCAACCCATTAGCTCTTCCTGTTTGTCAACATCATCCTTGTCTCGTGTAGACCATTTCGTCAGTTGCTTTGTCTCTTCCACCTGGCCCTTGATATCTTCAAATTCTTCCTTCATGATGTTAATGAAGTCTTACCAGATTCTTCAGTAATTCTGTTGACTTCCTTGACAGTGGGATGAAAATCCTTAGAATCGTTCACACATTCTTTTCATTCTCTTTCCAATACATGTGGGTCCTATACAAGCATGATTGCTCCCATTGCTTGTGACCATATGCATACTGAGTGGCATATCTGCAATTGGCCTCACTATTTAAATTATTTCTGCTTCTCTATCTTTCTCTGTCTTTTTTGCTGATCACATCTGGTTGTCAAATAATAAATTTGAATGATACATCTCCACCGTAGCATGTATATGTGTGTATCTGTGTCTCCCATTCTGTATCTCCAGCCTAAATGTCTCCTTTGGACTCTAGAACTGTATATTCCATTGCCTACCAAACAGCTCTCGTACATATTTCTGAAACAGTCCTGGTAACACTTTACCATTTTGGAGATCCGTATCTGTTTCTGTCTACTAGACTGAAATCTTCATGGTGGCCGCGACTTTATCGTTTTGGTTTTATATCCTTAGTACCTGCAAATAATATGGCCTTAATGAATTTAAGTCAGTCTGGTATGCAATCAGATCTTCAAAATCAAGATACAATGGAAACTTCCTTTTCTATATCAGTAGAAGAGAGTTAAAAATAGTGAAACAGTTATTCTGAGAAGATTCTGTTCTTACCTTAGAAGAAAAGGGATTGGACAAGCTAATGGGAAAGCAGAATTGAATTAACTTATCAGCCTTTGGGTTTCTCAATAGTCTGAAGTTTTGTTGTCTGTCAGGAGCGCCTGCCTTTTGTGGATAGACAGCCTCCTACAGGAATTCCTGCCTTACAATCAAGGCCTTCAGATATTTTTGCTATTAGTAGAAACTTAAGTCTAGCTTAGATAATAACTTAGCTAATTTTGTGGTTTGTTAAAATTATGTAATTTTTACAGAAAAAGAAGGCATTGCAAGAATTTTCTGGATTGGCTTAAATCAACTGTACTCTGCTAGAGGCTGGGAATGGTCAGACCACAAGCCCTTAAACTTTCTTAACTGGAACCCAGGTAACTGCTCCCTCCTATACTTACTCTGCACAGAGCAGAAACTTCAAAAAAAATAAGAGCTTCCTACTCCCTGAGAGCTTATAAAATTTTCAAATCTTGACAACTCTTACTATGATTACCTCTCAGAAGAATTTTTTTCCTAAGCTCTTCTTTATTATGATACCATTATAGCCAAGTTGAACCACACCATGGACAACTAAGCATTTATCTCTAACCTTTAGAGGAACCCTACATTTTTAGGTAAGAGCAGAATGAGCCCTATCTCATGGCCCAGGAGCCATTCTGCATCCCTTAGGGGACTTGATATATATGACTGACCTATGTTGTGTTTTATCTGCAGCTTAATTTTAATAGAGAAATATTCCCTTACTTTAAAGTTCTTGGAGTGAAATAAGTCAGAGGGAGAAAGTCAAATACCATGTGGTCTCACTCATAAGTAGAAGATAAAAACGACAAACACACACATAGCAACAGAGATTGGATTGGTGGTTACCATAGGGGAAGGGGGTACAGGGGAGGTCAAAAGGGGAGATTAGGCTCACATGTGAGGTGACAGACTATTATTAGTTTTTGGGTGGTGAACATGATGTAATCTGCACAGAATTTGAAATATATTATGATGTACATCTGAAAGCTATATAATGTTATAATCCAATGTTACTGCAATAAAACAAATAAATATTTAAAAAATTATTGGGATCTCCCACTGTGGCACCCCCATACTGACAACATAATGATTATATTTTATTACACAAATAAATACCTTAAAGAAAAATTTGTAGTGAATAAAACAAACAAAACCCTAGTTAGCCAGGATTTTTCCCCCCAAAAAAAGTTCAAATACCTTTTTTAAAAAATGAAATCTTAGACTTCTGACCAAAGTAGAACCTAAAAGTTAACACCGACTTCAGTACAAAAGTATTCTGCACACATATTTAAAAAATGAGTTAAACACAATAAAATACCAATGAGTCATTTTAGTTTAATGAAATTTCATTATTAGTAAATCTCTATTATCTCAGTAAATAGAATCTTTAAAGATAATTTATTCTTTAATTCAAGGCCTTAAAGGAATTATAGAATCATAAATTAGTATATTTATTGTACAGAGTATCAGATTACGAGCTACTGAGCACAGGATGTGACACGGAAGTTGTTTGGGGGCAGAGGTTTGGTTTTTGGTTTTTGATTTAAAATTAACTACAGTATGTCAGAGTGTTTCCCCCTGTGTCCTACATTTTAGAAGAAAAACATATTTAAGCACATGATTGTCCATTAAGGCTTATACGTTTCAATTTAGTAGAAGGTTTTAACTATTTTATGAGTTCCCATAAAAGCAGAAAATTATGAATACAATTATTTTTTCTAACCACTACTCTGGCCCTAACCTTCTCCTTCTAACTCTTTGAAAATCCTTTCCTTTGAGATGTGCCGAGTGCACCTACAATAGGTGGGTCAAGCTGTGCAACAATGGATGCCGCGTCTGGTCTGTGGCAGAGTTTTTCCTGTGAAGCTCAACTGCCCTACGTCTGCAAGAAACCGTTAAATAACACAGTGGAGCTAACAGGTATCTTTCTCACCTCCTTGTACAAATAGATCTTAAAATTACAGTTTCATGAAGTCAAGTAATCCATTTCAAATACCTGTTTCCACCTTTCCTTCACCTAATCTTGCCAATGCCAAAAAGTGTTTGATTTTGACCCTGTGGTTAGATATTATCAACTATATAGGAATAAAGCTTTGGTTTGATACATGCCCATAAGAAGGCAGAGATATTCTCAATAGGAAATATATTTCTGTTCACAAGTGGCTCTTATTTCTCTAGAGCAAAGCTTCTCAAAGTATGGTCCCAGGCCAAGAGCATCAGCATCATCTTTACCTGTTAGAAATGCAAGTTCTCAGAACCTACTCCAGATTTGTTGAATCAGAAACTCTGAGGGTGGGACTCAGCAATCAGTGTTTTAAGAAGCCTTCCAGGTGATTCTGGTGTACATTCAAGTTTGAGAAGCACTGCTCTATGGCCAGGTCTTATGTGTTACCTGCGCCTGTGAGAGGTCAAAAATGATGGACACAGGAACATTCCCAGGCTTTCCCACCTCCTGCCCCACCATGCCCACCCCTCCTCTCTCCTTCTTTGCCAGGCTGGTTCTTTAGATCTTTGTGTTGGTAAATCAGCTGGCAAAGGAGACAGAGGTGCAGAAGGACAAAATGTCTACAAGGAGGGACTTTTTTCTGGGGAGTTTGGGGGTAAGTGAGACAGAACCGCTGAAGTTTGGGGAGCAGAGAAGTCTGAGTCGTCTTTGAAAGGATGGGGAAGAGGAGTGCCTTACTGTCTTGCACAGGGCCCACCATATAGCTGGTATTTGATTAAATCCTCACTGAACAAGAAAAACTAATACTCA
Source organism: Equus quagga (assembly GCF_021613505.1). Classification (NCBI taxonomy): domain Eukaryota; kingdom Metazoa; phylum Chordata; class Mammalia; order Perissodactyla; family Equidae; genus Equus; species Equus quagga. The sequence goes on along the minus strand of NC_060270.1, from coordinate 100,936,576 downwards.
GAACTAAGAGGAGGGCCCGCCTGGTGGCGCAGCGGTTAAGTTTGCATGTTCCGCTTTGGTGGCCTGGGGTTCGCTGGTTCAGATCCCGGGTGCAGACATGGCACTGCTTGGAAAGCCATGCTGTGGCAGGTGTCCCACATATAAAGTAGAGAAGATGGACATGGATGTTAGCTTAGCGCCAGTCTTCCTCACACACACACAAAAAAAACTGGGAGGAAAAAAGGAGGTTTTAAAATGTCTTGCTTTAAGGAATGTTGGTGGAAGAGAAGACAGCATAAAACTTTTTATCCACATAGGAGCATAAAGCTATTTTTTAAGATTAAAAAATAAGTATAGAGACTAAAGAATGTAGGGGGATGTTTTAAAATAATAGGAGAAAACGAGCGTTCATCTTCCAAGTTGATTCAAACTAAATTTAGCCCATACAACAGAAGGCATAAGAGAAAAGACAGTACAAATGAAAATAAATCAGAGTGGCTGAGATAGATCAAGTAAATATCCTGTAGAGCGATTATTAAGTAAATCATGATGTTTCCACATGATTAAATAGTATGAATTTATTAAAATAACTTTGCCAGCAGAAAAATACAAAGAGCAGAATAATATGCCTACTTATTTTAATCTTGTAAAAATATGTATTCATAGAAAGAGTAGAATAGGAAAATGATTGTTTTCAGTTCAATTATGGTTGATTTTGTTCCTCTCTTCCTTTATCGTAATTGTAAAATATAATAATAATAACAAGTGCTGTTTCAGAACCTTAAAGTTGATTGAGTTATCTTGCAAGGGTGAGAAGCTAGTTGAACCTGAATTTTATCCTTTAATAGAAAACAGACTGTCTACGTTTTTAAGATGCTGTGTTTTCATACAACAAATATTCCAAACAGTTCCAAATCCATGAAGTCTGAGTAACCAAACAGCTTTCTAGTTCTATTAATAGGGGTACAAGTATTTTGTGTGGTTTTGTATCTCACTCTTTGTCTCTAGTCATTCTTGACCATCATTTGAGTGAATTTTATCGTGGTCAAAACAAAGCATCACTAATTCCATGAGGATTACAGGTCTAGCAGAGAGGAGGAAAGAAGAGATCCAGAGATGCCCTTTGCCCTTTCCCTCTGTTGCTGCCATGTCTTGGGTGTGGAGTGTACAAATGTCTTATTCTGTTCCTTAAATCTCTGCCTGTCCTTTGTTCAACAGCGAGCATTAATGAACATCCGCTTGCTAAGCTGACTGTACGTGAATAAGAGGCTCGAACTCATAATCTCTCAGAGGCAGAGACTGGAGGGGAACCTAACAAGTCCCATAGCAAGGAAGAGATTTGTCAGCACCTGGCTTACCCCACCCCTTTCTTCTGTCTACTAGGACTAAGGGCAATCCCTCCTTAAATAATTTGAGCCCAGCCACGTAGCGTGTTTGTATCACATTAAAGTTATATCATTATCTGAATCCCTGCAGTCACTCTTATGATGCTATGTATACATTAGGCACCACATAAATTCACGTCACTGTACTATCTGACGTCACATTCTCCAGTTTTCCAGAAGCCTTATGATTCAAGAAAGAAGAATTTGCAGTGTTATTGATTCTAAATAGATGTATCTTTACTGGAATACAAATAGCTGCTTTCTCCCCAGATGTCTGGACATATTCAGATACCCGCTGTGATGCAGACTGGCTGCCAAATAACGGATTTTGCTATCTACTGGTAAATGAAAGTAATTCCTGGGATAAGGCAAATATGCACTGCAAAGCCTTGAGCAGTGACCTCATCAGCATTCATTCTTTAGCGGATGTGGAGGTGGTTGTCACAAAACTCCATAATGGGGGTAAGTTTTTAAAATATCCTATTTTGGAAGTTTAAAACATTTTAAAGTATCTCTATTTTCAGACTCTTAGCAGGAATGAAAACTTACAGTTTGATCCTTTAGATCGGCGCTGCCCAACAGAATTTTCTGCAATGATACAACTATTCTATAATCTGTGCTGTCCAGTACAGTAGCCATCAACCGCTTGTGGCTTTTGAGCACTTGAAGTATATAGTGAGGGAAACTGAGGAACTGAATTTTTTCTTTCATTTAATTTTAATTCATTTACAAATTTAAATAGCCACATGTAGCTAGTGGCTACCAATTTGACAGTACCACCCTTGTGAATAATTTCCCTCTTCTCATAAGCTAAATGCTATTTAAGTTGCTCCAAACACTTAAGTGATGATTGTTTCACTTTTGAAATTCTTTGAAAGCTAAAGACTGAAGAACAAAAATACACTAAACTGCCAGTGTTCAAACCTACTCCTAGGATTCACCAATAATAACAGCTAATAGTAGAGTTCTATCGTGTGTGAGCATGATGCTAATTTTTTTTACCTAGGAAGGCAGCATAATCATTCCAGGGCAGTGATGGACAATATTCTTATTCTAATTGGAAATCTATGATTGTATTTGTAGAATTTCATTATTTCCCAAAAACAAGGTTTATCTAACAGGTATCAGAAACACAGCCTATAGGTCATAGTACAGCTGTTCCCCCTGTGGACTCTACCTGCATAAGTGACCTCAAACCCCTCATCACCCTGCCTGCCTGACTTGCCCACATTTTAACAGATTAATTAAGAATACAATCTTCTGCATTAAAATTTTAAAAGAAATAAAAAGAGAGAATACCATCAAGGCTCTTAAAACCCCGTATCAGAATGTAAAATCAGTAACATGCACATATTGAAGTATACAATTGAGTAAAACCAAGCCAACTAAAACATTTTTCTTTTAGATGCCAAAGAAGAAACATGGACAGGCCTTAAGAACATAAATACGCCAACTTTATTTCAGTGGTCAGATGGTACTGAAGTTACTCTAACATATTGGGATGAGAATGAGCCAAATGTTTCCTTCAATCAGACTCCCAACTGTGTTTCCTATTTAGGAAAGGTACAAAACCTGTGGTTTATTTATATTCTTATTGTTATTCCTAATAATAATATTAAGATTACTTTGGTTGGGATATTTGTGTTTAAACTGGGAAAGAAAAGAAAAGGTACAAGCCCTGTAGATTGTCTTTCCAGTAGCTACTGAAAAATAGATAAATAAAGCAATGACTAAATAATCCACTTCCTGTCTGAAAGTATCTGCTGGTCTGAAACAGATCAAGAGAATCCCTTTAGAACTCAGATGTTTGTGCCAGATTGGTTCTAAAAACCTGCTTTTTCTCAGGACCATCAGTGTGATATTTAGCATGCAGCCATAATTTAACCTGAAAAATCCCATCTTCTGAATTCATCTTCAGATTAAGTTTTATATTAATCCTACTTTGAGAAGTGAAAAAATATTTTTATTAAAAAATTAAGTCTAACTTTGCTCAGAGAACATCCTACTCCCATAGAATGCTTAAAAATGTATTGAATATGCTTTACTTAAGAGTACAAAGTGAGCTGTGTCTTGAGCAGGAAGGATATATGTACCTCTGCATTTTTGTTTGTATCCCTTTCCTGTGGACTTCTAATTGTTTAGGAGGCTGATTCTGTCACCCAAACTTCTGGAGACTTAAGTGGAAGCAATAAATGGGATGTGTATTTAGAAGTGTTTCAGGAGTAAAGATGTATTTAGAAAGGTGTCAAAGATGACTTTAGAAGGTTGTCACATTTGGTGCTCTATTTAAAAGGATATCCAAGATGTCTTTCAAAGAGTGTCAAAGATAGAGATGTGGTCCCATAGGCAAGAGTGAACTGATGGCTTACCTGGACAGCATTCCAGTGTTCAAAACTGACCCTTAACACAATTGACTTAGTAAAATTTAATTCAAAGAAAGCAGAGTGACTTAGTTAAGCAAAAGAAATGTTAAGTAGCCTATTTGAAAGAGAGAACTTTGAAGTCTAGGCTGAAGTAGAGTGGGAAGAGACTTTTGGTTCTAGAATTCTTGGAGAGTAGCTATTCTCACCACCATCATCATTTTACATATGAGGAAACTGAGACAGGGAGGTTAGCTGACATACCTCAAAGTTTTTAACCTGTGGATGAACTTTGGCCGCATCATGTGGAAGAAGACTGGAACATTGGCAACTGTTTGTGAACTGAGTTCTTCTCTCTCCAACTTCTATACTGAGTGTCCTTTGATGGTTTTATTGTTACTTTTATAAGAAAACGAAATTCATCCCCACTGTGACCTTGAGGTGATGTTGAAATAACAGGCTGTGAGCCACAACCTTGCAGCCTTGTTGGGTAGCGTTTTACAGGAGTATGTTCTCAGATTTAATCATTCATTTATATTCGTTCCCTACCTCTCCTTTCTTCTTCCTCTTCCTCATCCACCTCCCCCTCTCCCTCCCTCATAGTTTTGTGAGAAGAAACTATCTTGGTTTAAAATAAGTTAGAGTTCAAGTCTAAATATATGATAATTAACTTCTCTTGTGGGAAAAATTTTTTTCTATTTTTTAAAAGCTAGGTCATTGGAAGGTCCAATCATGTGAAGAGAAACTTAAATATGTATGCAAGAAAAAGGGAGAAAACATGAATGATTCAAGATCTGATAAGATGTGTCCTCCAGATGAGGTATGTAAAACCCCCGTGTAAATTTTTCTAAGCAGTATTACACCTTCTTGGTTAGGGATGGTAGCTGAGACTTAAACAGTTGAGACATGGAAAAATAGAAGAAATTACTAGCTTCCGTTCATTTGCGTTAGAGCAATCAAGAGGGCAGTGAATCATAATATGTTGGCATTCTTACAGAAAAAAAAAGAGTTATAGGAGAAAGAGTTACCTATTCGTGAATTTCTATAAACATGTATATGATTACTGTCCTCAATGCTGGTATCTTTACTTTCCCCACTTATATTATTCCTGTTCAAAAGTAATTCAACCAACAACTTTGATGAGCTAGGTGCCAGGGGTAAAGAGAATTAAGACACACCTTCTGTCTGACACAGGCTTATAGTCTTGTGGAGGTTATCCATGAAATTGTGTCCCACCCTCATCACGTGTATGAATTCACTGGCCATGTCCTTAATTTCCATAAGTTGTGAGATGTTATCAATGTAACAGAACCTTGCTTGTCAGAGGGGGACATCATCAAATCTGGAAAACACTGTGATGATATTTCTCCTCTGATTTAGGGCTGGAAGAGACATGGAGAAACCTGTTACAAGATTTACCAGGATGAGGTCCCTTTTGGAACCAACTGCAATCTGACTATAACTAGCAGGTGTGACCATCAGTAAACATGTACTAGTGAGCTTTTAACTCTGGGTTCCTTTGCTAAATAATCTTCCTGAGAAAAAGATGCATCTTCAGTTTATACAGTAAGTCAGTCATTGTAAAAACTCTTGCTAATTTGACTCTTGTTTTGTAGATTTGAGCAAGAATACCTGAATGATATGATTAAAAAGTATAGTAAATCTCCGGGAAAATACTTCTGGACTGGCCTGAGAGATACGGATTCACGTGGAGAGTATGGTTGGGCAAGTGTTAGCGGAGTAAAGCGGACTGTAACCTTTTCCAACTGGAACTTTCTTGAGCCTGGTGAGTGCATTAGCCTTTAAAATAGTAGAAAACAGTGACTTATGAAATGCAGCATTGCTCCCAAATGTATTCTTCTGACCTTTGAAATGGGAGGGAAGTGATGATCTTCAGGATTAGAGTCTATCTATGGAACCATAAAGAGAAGCAGTGACTATATCTTCCCTATTTAATCCTTGGGAATGACTCAATAAAAGAAGCTAGAAAACTCAGTTCTCAGAAACCACCACCTAATGGCACAAACCTAGAACCACAGTGTATTTTTTATCTTTTCCATGTAAGTCTCAAATAGAATCTAGAAAGCTTCATTGTGAAGCACTTTTCATTTTCATCTCTCTGCTTCTTAACTTCTTTCTCCAAAATTGAATGTGTTTATCTCTATGGTTGAGAATTAAGGAGGCAATATGTTGTAGGTATTATTTATTCTGAAAGTTAATTCATCCTTCTTTAACCAACTTGAAGCATTGACCATAATTAGCCATAGAATCAGAAGATTTGACTCACAAAGGACCTCAGAAGTCCCTTTTGATTTTAGAGTTGAGAAAACAGAGGCTTAGAAAGGTGATTTACTTGACAAAAGGTACCTGGTTATTAAATTGCTAAAATCCAGATCTCCTTATGTCTAATGCAATACTTTTTAGATGATTTTGGCTTTGTATAGGACAGCAGTTATAAAGCATTTGACTTTTCTCCCTTTGAATTATTTATATTTTCTTGTGTTTGCATGATGTGATCATGAAGACCTTTTTTTATAACACGGAAATTAGAACATGTGTGTAATTAAACACAACATTTGAAATAGAGAATTCCCACAAAATTTGTAACACATGGTCATCATCATAAATGTGAGTGGTATTGATAATAACAAAGTCATCTTTTTACTTGTAGAAGATGAAGGATATAGATGCTAATCCTGGTTAAATCTTGTCTTAAATTAGAATATTCTAACATATAAAACATGCGATTTCTTTTATAGACGCTCAGACATCTTAGAGTCAATGTCATGTTCTTCATGGATAAGCCTCAGTGGTTGGAGAGGTGCTCAGGAAGGAGTTACAATGGCTATTCTCTCAGTCCTATAGCCAGAAAGACTGCCATTAAGCTCTCTTTGCCATTATTACTCTCAGCCACAGCCAGTGTGGTCTATCATGGACAAGCCATGAGCAGCGGGCAGAACAGGGGAAAATAGCTCACCCATCCAGGGTAACACAGCGTTGTTTTTCCCAGTTCCTTGTTCCTCTTGCTGGCCATGTTTAAGTATGAGACATGAGACCACATGGCTTCCTGTCTGGTGGAATGAAAGTTGCCTTCATTACTTTCCAGTGTTTGCCCTTCTTGTCCTCTACCCAGTTCAGGCAGTGTGCTGTAATGGAAAAGGAGCATGGCATTTTGCCAGACAAATCTGGGTTCAAGTCCTGACTGTGCCACTCACTAAATATGTGGGCACGTCACTTATTCTTCATTTGGAAAATGGATCCGACAGTACAAACTATCCTTTAATGTTGCTATAAATAAATAAAATTCTGGCTACCATAAAATAAATAGTATGTTACCACATACCTCTTTCTACTTTTATTATACTGGCCCTTCCTTTGGATCTAATCTGGGGGCGTTTTGTTTTGAGGTTTACTAAATTGCTTAAAAATTGTTCAAAGTTGCTAAGCTAATACTAACCATTTAGGCTATCCTGAGCAGTGTAGTGTCTTAGGGTACGGCTCTGCACACAGACCACCTGGATTCCAATCCTCAGTCAACCACTTACTAACATGTGACCTTGGACAAGTCACTAATCCTCACTGTACCCCCGTATGACAATAGAATCCACTCTCTAGGTTTGTTATGAGTATTATTTAATCCTTTTAGAATGGTACCTAGCAAATAGTAAGCCCCTCTGTATATTATCATCATCGTCATCATCATCATCATCATCATCATTATGAACAACATGGTTTTTTCCTATTGTCTCTTCCCATTTTCGCTCAAAGGGTAGAGACACTCAAAAACATTTGGACTTTACTTTTAAAAGGAGATTTTTAATTTAACTTTCCAATCCAACCCCAGCTTCTCCAGGTGGGTGCGTAGCTATGTCTACTGGAAAGTCTCTTGGAAAGTGGGAGGTAAAAGACTGCAAAAGCTTCAGAGCACTTTCGATTTGCAAGAAGATAAGTGGGCCCGCTGAGCCTGAAGAAGCAGCCCCCAAGCCTGGCGACTCCTGTCCTGAAGGCTGGCTTAGTTTGCCCTCAGGTCTTTCTTGTTATAAGGTAAAGTAACATTCTCATTCCATCCCTCAATGAAGTTATCTTTCTACTCTCCTAGTCCATGTCCTTGTACAAATTATGTTCCTCCCCAGACACATATGTTACCTACCAAAATGTGTGGAAGCACAGAGTCCTCATCAGGGCGTCGTTGAACCTCTGGTGTCAGACAGCTCATCCCCACATAAACTAATGTCCCACCTGAAAGAGTAGGACCAGAGCCAGAATTGGCTCTTCCTTAGGGTTCTTTTGTTGTGGGAAGAGGGTGAGTTGCATGCCGTGCTGACACTTTGCTGGTGATTCTCACATCCTTCTAATTTTTATTGTCAAATAAAGAGTTTTATCACTTCTTTCAATGTAAAAAAAGTTATTTTAGGGTTCTTTATACGTCTTACCACTCCAAAATTCAGTGGCTGTGACAACAAACATTTAGTCTCACGTTCACAAATCTCTGGGTTGGCTAAGGTTTGACTGATCAAGTGTGGGCTTGTATGGCCAGCTCTGCTTTCAACTGCGGGTCAGCTGTGCTGGGCTCCAGGGTATGAGTTGGGGTCTACTGCCCTTCCCTCTAGGGCTCAGGCTGAAGGGGCTTGTTCTTCTCCTAGTCAATCACTGGAGCCCGAGAAGCACATTTCAGGCCTCTGCTCACTTTACCCGACTAATGTCTCAGTGACCACAGCAAGTCACATGCCAGGCTCCAAGTCAAGGTATAGGGAAGTATGGTCCGCCCAGCAGGAGGCCATGGCAAGAGTGTATATCATGGGAAACTGAAGAATCGGGACCAGCAGTTCAATCTACCATTGTGTCATCTGCTCCTCCTCTTTTTATTTTGAAATGATTATGGTTCCTTTGGCATAAAGTTAGTCATCACAAACTAAAGCAACAGTCCAAAGTGGCAAGTTTTGTTTTGCCACCTTCTGTCAATGTTCAGACACCAGTGCAGTCACCCCTCTGATTCTTCTTCATCAGAAAATAGTCCTGTACTGGGGCCAGCCCAGTGGCGCAGTGGTTAAGTTCACACATTCCACTTCGGCGGCCTGGGGTTCACCAGTTCAGATCCCAGGTGTGGACCTATGCACTGCTTGTCAAGCCATGCTGTAGCAGGTGTCCCACATATAAAGTAGAGGAAGATGGGCACGGATGTTAGCTCAGGGCCAATCTTCCACAAAAAAGAAAAGAAAAGAAAATAGTTCTGTACTTGTGCAGGTCTCAGTGTATTATGTTCAAAATTATGTTGCCAGCACATTTCTTTGCAGAAGTCCACTCCTAAACCATTCGTATGTATGCTTTACAGCTTTACCTGCTGGTTCAGTTTGTCTCTCAAGGTCCTAGGAATGCAGGAGGACATGGTATCTTGTTCTCCAGCCTGGCTGAGGAAGGTCATCCATTTGACAACAGTGGCTGGCACCTGTGGTGCTCTTTAGTTGACACTTTCAGCAGGACCTGACTGTGTCACAGTATATGTTCATTTACCTATGTCTTCATTCCACCTATAAGAATCCACTGCAGGGGTCCACACATTTGACTGTAATTGACTTTAAAATTAGGACTATTTTATGATTATACCAGAAAACAAAATAACATTATATTTTGTTAAGGTGTTTCATGTAGAAAGAATTGTAAGAAAGAGGAACTGGGAAGAAGCTGAGAGATTCTGCCAAGCGCTTGGGGGACACCTTCCTAGCTTCAGTCATGTGGATGAAATAAAGGAATTTCTTCACGTTTTAATGGACCAGTTCAGGTAATACGTTTAGAGTGAGATCTTCTACGATAAATTTGATGTCATTTAGTTATTCAGCATTGATATGTTTTATAAGCCATTGCAATTTTGGTGTGATGGTGGAAAGAGGATTCCTGGACAATTTCCTGATGTCCTTAAGGACAATGTGGAGAAATATGGGCCAAGTGATACTATCATAGGGGGAAAATTTCTCTGAAGCTTTGGGGAGAGTCGTTAGTATGAGGGCCTTCAACTCCACAAATTCATTTTCTTCTTCCATCACTTTTCTGAACCAAAACGAAGACCCGAATCTGTAAATCAAGGATTCAGGGTATTCCAGACAAAATTATAGAAGAGAAATCAGCATTTGGATATATCCTAGTGAATTCTTTCCTGATCATTTTGACTCAGGCAAACAAAAACCTCAAAAAAAACAGCAAGAAAATAAACAAAACACAAAGAAAATTTAACTAGGCTTCTTCTCTAGGACATTAAACGTAAGAAGAGATTTTTTAACTGGACATCTAAAGAGTTTTGAGGTGGAAAATGTTTGCAGTGTATTACTTTTAGTTCCCAATTACATTGCCTTTCATTTGTGAGGATAGTAATTGGTTTATATACCACCTGTGCTCCCTGCTTGAAAAGAAAATTTCAAAGACTTATTCCAGCAGAGAGATGAATAAAAAATCAAGAACACATGAATAAGTAGTTTGTTTTAAAAGAATTGGAAGGAAGAATAACATAAAAACAAAGCCTCAAGTCTAGATAATGCAATATGTGTAAATTATAAAAATAGAATGAAATTATCCTAAATCCCAAAAGAGAAATAGAATATTTTCATAAAACTTGGTGTTTAACTCTGTTTACAAATAAATAGTGGGAGGTAAAGTGAGAAAACAGTTGTGAAAAATCAAAGTACAAATTCCTCATTTTACCTGGGAATCATATTTAGAAACACAGAGTATGTACATTTCTAAAACCTTAAGATAATGTGTAGTAAAATGCAAAAGAGTGTGTTCATCTAGTAAATGGGTGAAAAAAAAAGACTCACATGAAAAATTAAAGAAATGAAATAAAGAAACTGAAGTCCAGCATAAAGCAAGATGGCGGAAGACCAAATTTTTTCATTATCAGTTATGTTTAGTCCGGGTCTGCAAATTTCTTCAATAATGGAATCCAACTATATGCTGTTGAAAGAGACCTAAAACAATCCAGCCCAAAGAGTATGATGTTGTTTTCCTGGAAGGAAAGGGCCACAAAGTGTTTCAAGATTGAGAACTTTTGGTAAAAATCCATATTTTTCACATCTCTTTAAAAATTAAAACAACTGGCAACATTTTCATATTGTGGCAATAATTAGTGAATCCTGAGTAGCCAGTGGTCCTCTGAGATGGGGCATCACTCTCCAATTTGCTCTGGTTCCTAATTTATTACTCCTTGACCCACTTCACTTTCTTATGTTAGGTGCTTGTCCCACATTAACCAAAATAGCAATTGAGTTCGTAATCACAGACTTCATGCAGCAACTAAAATGGTAAAAGTAAAACAATGGGCAAAATATATTGTGCAAATGTGAACAAAAAAGCTAGAGTCACAGTTTTAATGTTAGATAAAATACAATTGAAGTAAAAATGCACTAAACAGGAAAATGAGATCTATTTCTTACTGACTAAAGATGCAATCTAAAAGGAAGTTGTAATATTCAAGAACATTTATGTACTTAAATAAAATAGCATCAAAATATATAAGGCAAAAATATTTATTACATTAGTGAAATTTTCCAATAAATAACAGTAATGGGAAACTTTAACACTCGTCCCATTCATTGATAAATGAAACAGGCAAAAAAACAATATAGAGCATGTGAATAGTATAATTAAGGTTGATTTAATAGTATTCTCTGTAGTTTACAACGTCTGAACATACTTACTCTTTAAGCTCTTTTCCTATATTACTTACAATAATTGATCTAGTAGGCTAAAAAGAAAATCTCAAATACCAAAGTGGTATAATTATACAGGTTATATAAGTGAAATCACATCCTATCAACTTATAAATTCAGTGTTTTTAAGTAACACTTTTGGCAAATAAATCAAAACTGTACAGATGATGATAACAGCACTCACTCTGAAATTGATGAGCTATAGCCAAAGCTATAGTTGGAGGTACATTAATATCTTTAAGGGCTTTAATTATTTAACAAAAATAATGAAAATAAGCATTCAACCAAAACTGAAAATAAATATCAACATAAACATAAGGAAACCATAAGAAAGAACCTGATAAAGATAAAAGTGAATGACTGAATTAGAAAAGCAGTAGAATTGACAAATCCTAGAGCTGTATCTCTGGAAATAAAACAACAAAACAGGAAAAAAAATTTACTGATGATTAAATTATGAAAATGAAAAAGAAAACACAGTTAAAATGAAACCTGAATATGGGATTATAAAACCCATTTAATGGAGAAATTTTTTAATTGGTGAGAAAACTATGTATAATTATATGCTATTATACATGAAATTATTAAAATGAACAATTTGTAGGGAAATACAAATTAGTGTACAATTGATTTGATAAGTAGAAACCCAATAATTCAATAGCCATGGAAGAAATTGAAAACATTGACAAAGAATTTCTTCCAAGAAAGAGATGGGAACTATATGGTTCTGTATGTGAATTCTTTGACATTTTATAAAAAAAGATCATTACCACATATTTCAGTAGTGCAAGCAAGAGCTTGTATTCCATTACATAGAAACTGTTGCAAGCGTCTGCTTTATTTCTCAATTCTGATGTCAAAGCTTGTCAATAATAGTGCAGAGAACACTTACAGACCCACCTTGTGAGTAGACTTTAAAAAGTAAATACTAACAAGTAATATAATAACAAACACCTATATAGTAGTTATGTGCCAGATAATGTCCTAAATATTTTCTATTAGCTCATTTAATCCTTACAACAGCCTATGACATAGATACTATTACTATGCTCATTTTATCTAAATGAAGAAACACAGACACAGAGAAGTAAAACAACTTGCCCAAGTTGTTTTTACAGCTAGTAAGTAAAAGATCCAGTAGTTGAACCCATTAGAGCCCACTTTCTTTTTTTTTTTATTAAGATTATGATAGTTAACAACCTTGTGAAATTACAGTTGTACATCATTATTAGTCATGTTGTCCGTACACCACTTCACCCCTAGTGCCCTCCCCCCACCCCCCTTTCCCCTGGTAACCACCGATCAGTTCTCTTTGTCTATGTGTTAACTACCACCTACGAGTGGAGTCATACAGAGTTCGTCTCTCTCGGTCTGAGAGCCCACTTTCTTAATCCACTACATTATAGTACCTCAAAATAACACACTTTGGCCATGTAGGATTTCTTCTAAGAATACAAATTTGGGTCAATACCAGGACTCTATGTATCAAGTCTAATATCATGCAATCATCTATTAATAGGTGCTGAAAATGCGTCTGGTACACTTCACCATTCCTGGGTTAATATACAAATATAAACTTAACATATTTAATTAATATTATTAACATGTAGATTCTTATTAAATTAAGAGTAGAACATAGCTCAACCAATAGCCATGTACTACTTAATGATTAAACATTAAATCCATTTCCATGAAAGTCAGAAAAAGGTCAAGATCCCTATTGTCATTATTGTCATTGATCTTTAGAATTTATCCCTTGTGCATTAAGATTTTTTTAAAAAGAATATTATAACATGTAAATATAATATATTAAGTGAGGGGAAGGCAAGTTATAAGAGAGTAAAAAATATACTATTTAAATTAAAAAGTAGACTGCAAAAATACATAAAAAATAATCATTGTTACCTCTGGGAGATAAAATTTTGAGTGACTTTTTTAAATGTTTGAACATTCTTCCACATTTTCCTGATTTGCATTAACATACCCACTATTATATTTTTCTCATTAAAGAAAGTAACATCTCACTACAGTATACTGGGAACCTGATGTAAAATACAATACCTGTGTTCCATACGTATTCGTTTATTAGGCATCTATTGTAGAATTTAGGGTATTCTAGACTTCATTTTCTAGCATTGGAAATTAATGTACAAAATTTAATTGCACACTAGCCTAAGTTAATTTGGATATACTAACTGTTAGGTTCTTAGCTACTCCCCACAGCCTTGAGATTAGATTATAATGAATGCAAAACTGAGACCAAATCCTTCCGCACTTACAGACATTTATTAAACATTCATTGAAGCAGACACAAAACATTTCATACAACCTGTTTTGTAAGCTTGACAACATCCCAGCAGTCTGTCCTTTTAGTGTTCCAGCCACCATCTTGCATGGAAGGTTCATTTGAGGCAAACGTGACAATACTCCAGGGTCAGGATTCTGTTCCCGTTGTAGTCCGTGTCAGGCAGTCCCAATCACCTGACCCGTTGACTGGACACGGGACCCTTTAGAGGTCAAGCGCCAGACTCGTTTCTAGTGGTACAGGCTACCAGCCTCACCAGATTCTAATACCCTTTCATGAAGGGTGAGAGTGTCTCTAAAAACTTTAGCTTTTCCCCATATCTTGAATAACTTCAGTTTCGCCAGAGAGAGCCCATTTCTACATCACATGATTAACAAGCTTCTAATTTCACTGATATAAACTCATTTCTGACATTCACTCTGCTAATGACCAAAGCCTCAGGTGGCCTTGGATCACAAACGTCCCTGTGGTAGCCCCCTCTGGAGCAAGGCCTTTCCCTTACCCTACTGGTTCTCCCTGAGGTGAAAATTTCAAGCAGGGCATCGTCTTACTGGCCCCTAGATCTTAAATTTGACACACACAATATCATACTGTCTAGGCTAAAGTATTTTTAAGTAAAATACTGACGTAAACAATTGAATTTTTGAATGGCAGCAAACAAGAGGTTGGGAACCTCTAAGTAGACAGGGGACCATGGATTAGTACTGAGCAATGAGGTTGCAGATGTTTGTGGAAATCAATTGATGGAAAGTGGGCTATCATATATGATACCAATGATCATTAAGAACTGCTATGTACTGGGGCCGGCCCGGTGGCACAGCAGTTAAGTTCGCTCGTTCTGCTTCTCGGCCGCCTGGGGTTCACTGGTTCGGGTCCTGGGTGCAGACATGGCACTGCTTGGCAAAAGCCGTGCTGTGGTAGGCGTCCCACATATAAAATAGAGGAAGATGGGTATGGATGTTAGCTCAGGGCCATTCTTCCTCAGCGAAAAGAGGAGGATTGGCAGTAGTTAGCTCAGGGCTAATCTTCCTCAAAAAAAAAAAAAAAAAAAAAAACTCCTATATAGAGTAGATTACACTAGGAAACAAAACTAAAGCCTGAGAGGTAATTAAGGAATTTTTCTTCATTTGTGTCTTTGGTTCTGTTCACATTTGCCAAGTTCCCCCCACCCCCCCAAGTAAAAAATAATGCAAGTTCATTATGTAAAATTTGGGAAATATAAAAAAGGATAATGAAGAAAATAAAAATCACCTCAAATCCTAGCTCCCAGTTGTAAACTTAGTTAACATTTAGTGTAAATCCTTTCCATTTTCTTCCATTCCTATACATGTTTATTTTCCATAGACTGTACAATGTTAAACTCTTTTCTAATCATGAAAGTAATGCATATTGAATTTAGAAAACAGAAAACACAAAGAAAAAGAAATCACCATAATCCTTTCAGTCATCGGGACCGTATTTTATTTGTACTCTCATCCCAGCAGCTAACACAATGCCCTATTAAGCAGACTGTGTTGTCTGCTTGATACCTGCTCCGTGAATAAAGAGATCATTTGCCGACACTGTATTTAGAAAGACAACATATTCTAAAACCAATCTTGTGACCATGGCTTGAAGGGAAGAAAGGAAACAAACCCATTTCTATCAGAAAATGATTCTAAAGCCTACTCCTTGAACACCTTAGCTTTTTATCTCGCGAATTGACCTTTCTCAGCAAGATGTCCATGGCCCAAATTGTGTATTGCGTGCCAAAGAGTTAAGTCAGCTTACTGCTACACTTCTCACAATCCAAGTTCCACATCTCTATTTGTATTTCAATGAAAAGGATTCATGGTGCACTGAGTCATTAAGGCTCTAAGATCTTTGCAATTCTTAATGGCAGCCCACCAGGGAAAGCCATTGTAGAACAGAAATAGTCATAGGATTAGAGAAGAAAGCCTTGTTTGCAATGCCATTGCTGCTGTGTGCACTACCTCCTGTGCTGTGGCATGAATGGATTTAGATATAAATCTGAGGCTTTGCAGACTAAGCACCCTCATCAAATAGTATTTATTGAGGGTTATGGCTGAGATACCGTTTTCCTTAGAAACAAGAGGCAACAGGAAATTTGACTGAGAGTAAGAATTTTAACACAAATACACATGGCAACCTTTCATGCAATGTCTTCTTAACCTAATAGCCTTAAAACCGTATACTTAGTTCTTGGAGTAGAAAAAATTTATAAAGAGAGAAAATTTCAGTTTGATTTGATTTCCCAGTTATGATCCATATTTTTCCCTCAAATTTTCTAAAATCCATGTTAGAAGCATGAAGTGATTAATGTGACTTTCAATTTCTTCTCCTCTTTATCTGCCTACAGATAAACCAGGTCAAACCAGGAATAAGTTACAATTGAAGAAATATTTTCCACATCTTACCACACACATACAAAAACACCAATTAGCTATTATTTTCTGTATTTATAACCCACTAATGAATCTCTTGAAATGGAGGCTGAAATCTGTAAATGTCTGGGCTGAAATGAAGTTCAATCTCAGAACGTAGTGAAGAAATTTTGGACAATTAGGCAAACTCTGCTCTCTAGAAAACTGTTCTCTGAGACACAGCAGAGGAGGAGGCAGAAATGGGATTGAAAGCAGGTTTCTTAGGGGGAAGAAGTGAAGCTGAGAGCACTGGGCAGACAGGTTGGGGACGTCTCTGGAGAGGCTTTCAGTAGAAGCTGACTCGAGATGAAATGCAGGTGACGAAAGATCTTTGATCATCTTCCTGGTTGTACTGAAGATTGTGTAAAAAAGATAAAATATCTAATGCTTACTTTAGAGAAACGCAAAATTCTAACCAAATTCCCCAGGTCCAAATATATAATGTGCAAAGATTTGAAAGAAATGAAGTTATATCCCCAAGTAAGTGTTAGGAAGCAAACTTAACCTCCTCTTTATTTTAGCCATCTGACTTTAATTGTACTGTGTGTGGCAATTATCTAGACTCTGTGGTTTAGAAATCCAGCAATTGGTAAGAGTGATAAATTTGGAAGCCCATAAGAAAGCTCTGATTAGATGAAAATGCAAACTGCAAATTTCTCTTACAGCCACTAAATTCAAAGTGGATTTAATTGTCTCCACTAGATTTATCTTAGGTCTACAAATTGATGATCTTTCTCTATGAAAGAAAACAGTATAACAGTAAAAACTGAAAGGGGACAGTCCTCATATTCCATTGCCATAAGTTGAAAAGCTTCACGTTGAAAAGATGAAATAGTGTTTATTGGTATTAAAATAATGAAGGAATGTTGAACAAAGGAAAGAGATAAAGAAAAGCAATTATTTTATTAAAAGGTGAGAAATTAATTTAAAATTAAGTTTGCTGTAGCCCTTGATTTACTAGCAAATTTTTTAAATGCAGACATTATATTTCCCAGTAGTCTTGTAGCTGCACATTCCTGTAGTCCATGTATTCTACTGAGCTTGAGAATGGGGATTAATTTTAGATGTGGATCCTGCCCATTCTCTAATATGTGTTATATTTCTATGCTATAACATTTATATATGTATTGTGTATGCATATATAATATACACTGATATGTACTGATCAATACATACCACATGCCATCAGAAGGTTAAATTATATGGGAAGTGGTCTACCCATTAAGGCCTAAAAAGGAAAATACATTTTAGAGAATATTTTCAAGTGGGGTTAGAGGTGAAGAAATCTTTTTAATGGTTCTATCACTTTTGTTTAGACTAGCAATATCTCCCTGGCTAGAGCATAAGTTTAATTGAGGAGAAAAAATCAGTTCCAATGAATGTCCCTGCCTCTATATGTTGTTGGACATATTCTTCCTTGAAATGCCTGACGTTTCTCCTCTCAGCCAGTCTGAACACTGGCACATGGTAAACTCTCAGATGATGGCTCAAAAGAACTTAACCATCCTTTGAAGACTGTCTTTTATCCTACTAACCTCTCAGAATGTTTCCTGACTCCCTGCAGTCCACAGTGAACTCTCCTTTTTCTGAACTTTTGTAGCACTTAAAATGTAAACAATTTGAATATCATTTGTTGTCTTTCAAAAATGGTCTTATATTTTCTTTGCTCATGTATGCCCTGTCTTCCTGACTAGATTATATGCCATTTGAGGGTGGATATCAGTCTTGTACTTTGTGTCACCATTGCACCTAGCTCAATGCCTTGTACATAGAAGTAGAATAGTTATGAGTGTTAAATACATTCACTTAAGTGATTGCTTAATTATATTGGTCTGGTATAAGCCATGGAGTTTGGCATTTAGAAAATACTTGAATACCTGTTTACTTGAAACTAAATGAGCAGTGGGAATTAAATTATTTTTTTAAATCTTGTTTGATAAAAATTTAGCCAAATGGTTTGTTGTGCGTTTTAAAGAAAAGATATTTGATAGTGTTACAGACAAACGCTTTAAGGAAATGCCGTTGTTGCATTTGGCTGTATCTGAAAACTTTGTCTAATATTGAAGCTCTGCAGTAAGTTTGGGTTAATCACACACGTTTTTTTCCTCAAGTTCAATGCAGAATAGTTTTTGCCTTTTATATGAATAAAATAACTTAAAATTTAGTTTCAACAAGTATGATACTTTTTCAACAGCTACCCCATATTTAGCGTTTAGTTTCATTTCAGAAGACTTTTTTATAGAGCTTGAAACTGTGCTTTTCAGTTAGTGACAAGGTCTTCTGAATAAACTTAAGTATTTTAGACATGTGAATGCTAAATATTTTTGCCAAATTTTTTTTTTTTTTTTTTTTTTTTTTGGCCTGCTTTCTACCTAGTGGCCAACGTTGGCTGTGGATAGGTTTGAATAAAAGGAGCCCTGATTTAGAAGGATCCTGGCAATGGAGTGATCGTACACCAGTAAGTTTGAACTTTCTTGTTTGGGGTAGTATGGAAAGAATATTTGTTTCAAGAACCAGAAGTTGATTGTTAAATAATACATCCACATTCCATAGAACCATTAAAATTATGTAGATATATCTTTATTGAAATGGAGATAGATTCACCTATATGAAGTAGGGGAAAAACAAGTTACCAATCTCATTTTTATTAAAAAAAAATACCCATATGTATAGTCTCTCTATATATAGTCCAAAAAATATAAAAGTATAAATATATAGATATAGTGGTCATCTTTGGGTAGTACAAGTGGTTTTTTCTTTTTCTTTGTATTTTTTTTCTTTTTTTTTCATAATGAGAAGCTTTTATCATCTAAAAATGTAAGAGTTATGTAAAAAAGAAAACATCTTTATTGGGGGGAATAATTTGTTTGGAGGGAACCTTAAAAATTATTTCAAATGTTTACATTATCCTAAAGAGAGATTTTAAGTAACACTTTTAAGAGCAAATTATTCTCAAATATTAAATATTCGCTCCACATTACCATTGTGTCAATTCATCGTGTATTCTTTCTAAATGTAAAATTCCTTGACTTTCATTTTCAAATTGGAACATATCTGAGAATACTTAATCGAGCAGCTAGCTTTTCAACACATGCAAAAAAATATGTCTTTAGCAAGCTCCCGATACTCTGTGACTCCAACTGGGAACTTAATACACCGTTAACCTCCACTTTTGAAACTGTGGCTTCCTTTCTTTGGAAACTGATGACATTATGATGTTTTCTAAGTCCCCTCGTGATTTAGCATCCTGATATAAAAAAAAAGAGATGAAAAAGTTTTCCTTCCATGGCATATGAATGCGCTTGAGTTATTAAAGCTGCCTAAATTACATCTAAATTGCAAACATTTATACATCAGTCTTAAATTCTCAAGCCTCTCTTGTCTTTCAAGGTATCTACTATTATCATGGAAAATGAATTTCAGCAGGATTATGATATCAGAGACTGTGCTGCTGTCAAGGTCAGTACAATGCTGCAAAATCTGCATATTTAAAAAATAAATCTGGCATCGCGTACAGTCAGGCAACAGATCCATGGGTTGCCTTTTGTGTGTGGAGCATGATATTAGGTGCCATGGGAGGCAAGAAGTAGACCGATGGCCCCACCCTCAAACAACCTAACTTACACTTAATTTGAGAAGATAAAATTCGTATTCAAGAAAGATGGTTCTTATGACTACATAGTAATAAACTTCAAATGAGTAGGCTGAAGAGGGCTAATGAAACTCAGAAGAGGAAGTGATTCCTGTGGACTATTTCCAGAAAGAGATGGGACTTGAATTGGACCTTAAGGATGGATAGAGTTTGTACAGATAGGATAGGGTAAGTCTTCCTAGTGGGGAATGGAGTGAGGAGGTGACATAAAATAAAAGGGAGTGGAAAGGAGGGGCTGAGGCAGAGAGGAGAACAGAATACAGATCAAGAAGTTTTAGTTGGCGCTGTGGTTGAAAACAAAGTTGGGAAATTAGACTACTGCCAGATTAATGAGTTTGTGCATTTTTTGGTAGGTAACAGAGCATTGTTAAAGTTTTTTCACATGAACTAAGGAGGGTGTGAGATTCATCTTGAGACAGATTTCAAGGTGCAACGGATAGGACCGGAAGACATAAAAGACTAGTCAGGCAACTTCCTTTGCAGAATTCCTTTGTTTATTCATTCCATAAGTAATATATCCAAGCAGTCTGCGACGCTCTGGGAGAACAACAATGACAAAGTATAAAACAGGTGTTGTCTTCACAGAACTTACAGCCTAGCAGGAGATAACGACAAGTAAGCAAGCAATTACAAAGGCTGTGACAGGTGAAATATAAGCTTTATGCCAAAGCAAGAGCGTTATGGGAGAGTAATAATGCTGGTAATGGTGGCAATGATGATGATGACAGCAGCAGCTAATGCTTGTTGCTTCATGAGCTAGGCACGGTGTTAGGCATGTCACATATGTTATTCACTTAATACTTAAACAACCTCATGAGATAGGTTCTGTTCCCATATTCATCTCACGAGGAAGAAATTTGAGCTCTGAGTAACTTACGTGGTTATAGAACTAAAATTTAAACCCAAGTGTCTGGATCTACTATGCTGTATGACTACACATTTATAGAAACAGTCAGAAGAGGTACTGGTTTATGGAGAAAATACTACATTTTAATTTAGATATTTTGACTCTAAGCTAGCAGTAAGAAATATCATATATAGGAAGTTGAAATCAAGAGACTGGAGTTGAATGGAAATTGTATATTTAAAAAAGTACAAAGGGCCAATAAGTAGATTTGGGGGAATCGCCAATTGTAAAATGTAAGAAGATGTGGAAGGAAGAGACATATAGATAATATCTTTGCTCTGTAAGTCCAAGAAAGAGATTCAAGAAGGTGGTTGACCACAAGTGTTACAGGAAGGTTGAGACAAAGAACTGAGAGGCCATTGGAAAGCACTGTTTACAAAGTAACTTCTAGTAATAAACTGTATAGTATCATACCATTTTTGTAGAATTCCCAGTTTAACACATGGAAAGGCGAAAACTTCAGAGAAGCTTGTGAAGTTTCCAGAACATTGATGCAATAAACTATACTATGTCTATGTAAGTAGAGTCTGCATGTGTGAAGAGATTTGAAAATCTACGAAAAAACTAAATAGAGGAAACACTGGTGCAGCGTGCAACAGGAACTAGGCCAGCCAGGGCAGTGATCTGCAAGGAGAATCTTACCTCACCTGCCACAGTACCCACCAGAATCTTGGCCTTAAGAGAAAACAGTCCAAAAAGTGATGGATGCTCCTCCCAGATCGTGCCCTCCCCTCTCCTTTCTCTCTTCCCTGCTGATTGAAATTTTTAGAGAACCACCTTGGACCACGTGGAGGAGGATAACATCCTAACAATGCAGAGCCACACCAAAGAAGGAATGTGGGCTCCTGGTGCCAGACCTTTATATCACTTTTTTATGGATCTGCTTTAATAACAGCCTAGTGTGTGGAAACCCCTGAAGTAAATATTCTTTTCTAGCTTGATCTTTCCCAAATTTAAAGGTGTGAGATTCTACAGTTTTGTATCAACAAAAACAAAAACAAAAAACCTGATAATTTTCATTTGGACGTAAACATGACCTTATATTCCCTTTATCAGCCCTTTGAAGGCTCTTTCTTAGGCTCTTCCTGTTTAAACACTGTGTTTATTCGTGTGTTCATTCGATAAACAAATATCTTAGGTGCTAGAGCTAAAATAGAGTTAAAGACCACAGGGCTTAAAGTTTAGTGTTTTATAAGGGCTGCATCAACATCAAAATATTTTGCAATCCTCTTCCTTCTTTAGGTCGTTCATAACCCATGGCGAAGAAGCTGGTTTTACCATGAGGACAGGGAATTTATTTATTTAAGGCCTTTTGCTTGTGATGCGAAACTTGAATGGCTGTGCCAGATTCCAAAAGGTAAGTGGTGGTTATTCCTTTTCACAGTCTTCTCATGTGAGCACTGTGAATGCCGAACCAAAAGTACCTAAGAGAGCATTTTGTCTATAATTATAATTTTAAAAAGCCTATGAAGGTGCAGTTAATGTATTAAGCTGTATCCTGCCTGACTCCTACCCCTAGCAGAAGGCTGGGTTATTGGAATAAGATGGTACCTTCCTCTTGGATCATGAAAGTGTTTGTATGGAAGACAAAATTTAAGGCTAATTTAGAGAGATTAGATTTTGGAATGAAAGATTATTTCAAGTAAAAGAAGACATATAGCAGATGGAATCATTTTAATTTTTATATTGATGCAAAATGAAGATAAGCTTGGGAAGCATGTGACAAGAGTCAAGAAATCAAAATTTGGCAGGTCCCTGTAAAATGTAGAAGCAATTTTCAATGAACTCCAAAACTGCTGATAGTTTATGGAATTCAAATTCCAATTCGGGAAACCAGTTAGCTTGATAGTAGAGGCTTTGGTGACAAAAAGGAGAGAAAATAAATAGATTTCCTTTTACTTAGCTTTTTACTAGGGAAATGTTAAAGAAATATTAAGGAAAATGTTGAGATTACTCCCAAATTGTTTTTAAATAATTTTTATTGAATATGTTAAATTAATTAGTGGTAAATGCACAGAAAACTCTAAAATGAATTTCTGAACTGAATGTAAACAGATCATGGAAACTAAAGGTATATCCTCCTACAAGTTCTCAAAGAACCTGAAGGTTACATCGTGGAACTAGTATTAGAAGATAGTTCTTCTAATTGTTCTTTTTCCTTAAAAAAGGCCTTTTTTAAAGCTTCAACGTGACATCTGATACAGTAACTGGCAAGTCTCTTGCGCAAAGGCAAATTGGCAGGCCATTAATAAAAAGGGGATTGTGTGTGTGTGTGTGTTGATGGGGTTTTCCAAAGGAGAAATTGTACTTGAATTATTCCTGATTATTTGATAAAACCTGAGGGAGAAACAAAGGAAAATCAGTTTGTATACCCTTCACATAGATGGAAAAGTAAATAATATATATAATTAATTTGGACAATGTCTCTGGTTTGAAGCATTAGTGGTGACGCTCCCATTAGTCTTTGGCATTTGTTAGCATGCCACAGAGAGTGTCATTGCTCCCTCCAATAATGCCCACATGGTAGCTGCTACCTGCTGCCTCCTGTTTGAGTGGTGGGGCAGATCCAAGAGTTTACACCAGAGCAACCTTAGAAATGACAAACCAGTAAACACAGGAAACATTACAAAGAGTATGTGGTTTCCTTTATTCTTTTCTTTTCTTTCTTTCTTTCTTTTTTTTTTTTTGGTATGGAAGATTGGCCCTGAGCAAACATCTGTTGCCAGTCTTCCTCTTTTTGCTTGAGGAAGACTGTTGCTGAGCTAACATCTGTGCCAATCTTCCTCTATTTTATGTGGGATGCTGCCAAAGCATGGCTTGACAAGTCCACACCCTGGACCCCAACCTGTGAACCCCAGGCTGCTGAAGTGGAGTGTGCAAACTTAACCACTATGTCATTGGGCTGGCCCACCTTTTTTCTTTTTTATATATTTTTATTTTAAACAAAAGAGAAGGGAATTAACTAACTTAGCAAATATAAATCAATTAACCAAATAAATAAATCTTCTAAATAATTGCATCCCTGCTTTCCCCATGCAGAAACAAAATTAAAAACTAAAGAACTTCCTGTCTCAGCCTATTCACGATCATTTGAAGCAATTAATGATTGTTTGATCCAGAGTTTAAAGGTTAACTCTTCTTTGATAGTGCCTGAATTTCTAAATTACATGTGTTACATTCACCTGCTTTG
Organism: Equus quagga; assembly: GCF_021613505.1. Classification (NCBI taxonomy): domain Eukaryota; kingdom Metazoa; phylum Chordata; class Mammalia; order Perissodactyla; family Equidae; genus Equus; species Equus quagga. The sequence goes on along the minus strand of NC_060270.1, from coordinate 100,912,675 downwards.
ATCTTTTCTTGGGTGTTAGAGCAGCCAAACAAAGTCTGCTCAACTTGACACTCTATATTAATCTGTATTTTTGCATTTTCTTAAAGCAGTTTACCTCTTCAATAGCCTAAATTATCATACCTTTTCTCTACCTCTTGACTATTGATTACCTGATCCAGCTGGTTCTAATTAGACTCTGCTTCTCTAGAAGGGATATTCTGACAACCTAAAAATTTTAAATAGCCATAACCACTATAGATCTATATCCTTTTTAAATACAGTCATGCACTGCATAACGATGTTTCGGTCAACAGTGGACCGCATATATGACAGGGGTCCCATAAGATTAGCACCATACAGCCTAGGTGTGTAGTAGGCTACACCATCTAGGTTTGTGTAAGTACACTCTATGATGTTCACACAATGAAATTGCCTAGTGACACGTTTCTCAGATGTATCCTCATTGTTAAGCAAGGCATGACTGTGTTCTTTTTTTAATTGAGAAAACAGTATCAAAAATAGGGCTCATAAAAATATTTTTAGGAAGATTACCTTTAATGCCACTACCCAAACAAAACGTTTTTTATATTATATTTCTTGATACCTTGTACACACATATTTGTAATCTAGTGTAAAAAACACCTTGTGTTCTGCTTTTCTCACTAATTTAGAGAGATTTGAAGGTTAGACATAGCTTCCTCCAACACACAAATAGACAGAAGTCTTTGACAAGATTACAAATAAGAAACTATGTATATTTTTAACTGATTTGCAGGATTGTTTATGGACAGTATCCAATATGCAGAGAACTGCCTCAGACGGAGAAACCAAGGATACTGTATATGTACGCAGTTCTCTGAGTAGAGTCTTCCCATGCATCAGGCCCTGATTCAACAGTAAAATTAAAGCCACCTGTTTTACATTCTAATTTCCAAGATTCGTCATATTACATCTTTGACTTGAAACCAGTGTAACCTACGGCCAGAATGAAAAGGAAAAGGAAAGCAACTAGTGTCCTGGGAAGAACTGCTCTGTGCCTGCACCTGTGCTGGGTGCTTCCATAGGGGGCATCTTACCTGATCTTCAAACTGTCTTTGTGAGTTAGGTAGTAGAGTCTTGTTTTTACAGAATAGAAAGTTAAGGCTCAAGGAATTAAGCAACTATCCAAAGTACTGCAGCAGCAAAGTGTCTGAGGGCATTGGAACACTGACCCACCCAACCTCAAAGCCCACGATTCTTCTTAAGTGCTGTATTTCCTCTTTTTTTTTTTTTTTGAGTAGGATTAGCCCTGAGCCAACATCTGCCACCAATCCTCCTCTTTTTGCTGAGGAAGACTGGCCCTGAGCTAACATCTGTGCCCATCTTCCTCTACTTTATATGTGGGACGCCTACCACAGCATGGCTTTATAAGCGATTCATAGGTCCGCACCCAGGATCCGAACTGGCAAACCCCAGGCCACCGAACGAAGCAGAATGTGTGAACTTAACCACTACGCCACCGGGCGGGCCCCTGATTTTTATTCTTCTCTCAGTTGTGTCTCTCGCCTTCTCAAAAAGTTCGGTACTGGATCATTGTACATTGTTTCCAAGGATATCCTGGGACACAGTAAACTCTACCAACCTGGGTTTACAGAGCAATTACTCAAATTCCATTAGATGGAGATGTGATTCCTGAATAACCACATCCGACAATGATGATAATTCTGGTGCATATTCCTTAGTGCTTCTATGTAATGTATATATTATCATCATTTACTTATTTGTACTATTTAATTATTAGCTATATTTTATCCATCTGGTCTTCCTTTGTGACTTCCATGATACAAGGTAGAGAACTGCTAGTAATACTTTATTAATATTTAACAGATCTGCCTTTTTGGTTGCTGCTAAAACAACTTTAAGCATAGGCCCCACAAAATTCAAACTGAAGTGATCGTAACGTGAAGGGAAATGATTTGGCCAGAAATGGACAAGCTTCAACAATGGTGCAAGTCTTCTGGGTTACGTAAAAGGCCCTACTTAGGATATGCCGTGATCTGTAATTGGATACTAAACTTAAGCCACTTATTTTCTTCCTTTTACAGGCCGTTCGCCAAAAACACCAGACTGGTACAATCCAGGTGAGTTAAGAAAACTAAAATTTAGCCAAAGCTGCTTTTGCCTTTTCAGTGATGTATTTTGTTAATTATTTAAGCCCAGGCCTAAGTGCCAGCTTCTTCTCTATCACATCTTCAAATGAGATGAAATGCCTCCAGGCGGGGAAGGTGATTGGCTGGTTTGGGATGAGGCTATGAGGCTGGGTTTGTCCTTCTCTGTGAGTTCAGGAGGATGTCAGAGTCACTCACTGGCTCAGGAATCCTTGGTTTCTTCCAGGCAGCACTGCCCTGACCAGAGAGAACTACTAATCTAAATGGATTACTATTACTATTAGTAAATTACTATTTATAAATAATTTGGAACGTTAGTCCGTGTTTAGAGGGTACAGTTTAGTTTGCATAGTCATAACTCTCATCTTCTTCCTCTTTAGAGCGTGCGGGAATTCATGGACCACCAGTTATAGTAGAAGGGAGTGAATATTGGTTTGTTGCTGATCCTCACTTAAACTACGAAGAAGCCGTCCTGTATTGTGCTAGCAATCACAGTTCTCTGGCTTCTGTGACATCTTTTGTAGGACTAAGAGCCATCAAAAACAAAATAGCAAATGTAATGTAAAAGAATATATTTTTAAATGTTTTTCTTATATTTATTCCATTAAAAAATATTTTAAAAATCTACAAAAGTTAAATGGTCCTCTAAAGTAAAATTTGCTTACCGACATCCAAATTCATTATTTCAAGTTAGAACAGTTAAATAGAGTTGCTTAATGTTTTAGAGTATTTACAATTAGTTATAAATGTCAATTTATAAGATGAGCATCAATAGATAATATAAATCATTTTAATTCCTTGTCATACTTTTTACTAGAAGTTAGCTTTATAGTTATCTTGAGTTTCTGTTTCTACTAATATCTAACTTTGCAAAATAGCTTTTTGGAGGAAAAATAACATATCTTTTAAAATTTATACTTAGTTGCAATAGGACACTGTACGTCCCAAGAATGTATGCAGGGACATACATTATTGTGACCATATTTTCTGGACGCAAAATAGGGCCCGAGAATATACAAACAGTTTTCAAACTACTTTTCAAACTTCTTTACCTGGTTTGTATACTTTAGAGACCAAAGTAATGGAATGCCTGGAAATTGTGGTGGTTTGTGGTTATGGTAGGACAGGGTATTTAAATAAAACCCATTCTAGAAAATTCAGCACATGTAAGGATGGGTGTTTGGTTTGTTTTTCAGATATCTGGTGATGAACAGAAGTGGTGGGTGAGAACTGAGCAGCCAACAAATCGTCGTTTTTTATAGTATGTGACATCATTGACGCTGCCTTTGTAAAGTTATCATTTAAAAGAAGCAGTCCAAAATTCCCTTTTACCAAGTGGATTTCTATTTATAATTCGTTTTGAATGTTAAGCCATATACTGCCTAGACTAGCAAAACCAAGTCCTTTTGCATGTTAGCGTCAAGAAAATGACATAACGTTAAATTTAGAATTCAAATTACTTACAGTAAAAAACAGACTGGGACATGTAAGTACATTACGAATTGTCGAATCTCTCATTTTCTTTCAGCTCACGATATCCATGGCGTCACATCCCTATAACCTTTGGGGAGGAATGCTTGTACTTGTCTGCCAGGAGTTGGTTTAGCGGTAAAGTGAATTCCAAATCCTTTCGTGTTGACTATGTAGTATATGAGCTTCAGGTTCAATTATAGCTTAATCTTGTTCGGTAGATTTATCTTATTCTGATTTATTGCTAATGACAATAGCTCAAATTCCAAATGCAAATAAAGGTGCTTTTCACTGTGAATATTTTGACTTCCTTTATCCTAAAGTGGTTACTTAAGAAATAAACTTACCACTTTCGTAACTGATAAGCATATAGACAAATTTGCACAGATGAACAGGCAGAGTTCTAAATACAGTTTAGGTCCTTTTCCCCTCATTAGCCTTCTTCGGCTCTCTTCTTACTTCCTGCCATGAGGAACTATGGAAACAGTGGTCATTACATCACATGTGTGCATTTTTATACCCAATTTTGGTGTGCTATAACCTACTGATACGAATAATAATAGAAGACAAAAATGGCTAGGGAAGAAAAGGAATATATTTTAACCATTTGGGAAAGACTGACTTAACGAGACTTTCTTTACTAGGGGATTGTTTTCTAAAGTGTGCTGAATGGAATATTCTCACCACAGTAATCCTGCTTTTCATTTCTCAGACTTAAATAAACCAGCAGACTGTAGTAGCAAGTTGCCCTTCGTCTGTGAAAAATATAATGTATCTTCATTAGAGAAACATAGTCCAGACTCTGCAGCTAAAGTACAGTGCTCTGGGGATTGGACTCCTTTTCAGAATAAGGTAAAAAGAGAATTGCTGCTTTATGCAAATAATGATTGCTTTTATGATGGTTGTATGGCCTGTGGCAGAAGGACAACCCATCAAATAACTTGACTAAGATAGCCTCTGCATATCTCAGCATCTCACCTGATTCTCTACACTGCCGGAAACCGAGTTATCTTTCAAGTTAGTCATGCCTACAGGTCTGTCCAAGTACTGCGTTCCTATTCTATCAGTACTAACACTTCTGTCGCTGAAGTTGATCTGTCAATGGATAGTGATACATTGAATGGTCAGGACTGTCTCTATGGCATGTAGGAAACTGACTTAATTTCTGCCTGATAAATTTTCCCCCGAAGGAAAACATCCAAGCAGCATCTACCAATCAGATTAGACCAGCATTTCCCAAACTACTTTTTGGGAACTACATGTATGCTAACAAAGTGTTAATCAGTGATCTTGCCTTCAAAGGGGGGTTTATGATTAAATAGGTTTGGGAAGTGCTGCTTTCTATGTCTGCCTCTTTGAGGGGCATAATCCGTGGTGGTATATGTCTCTCTTAGGAAATGCATTTGGCTGCTAAAAAGAGAGAATACTAGAGTATGTTAAAGCATTTATTCTCTCACATAAAAGAAGTTTGAAGGTAAGCAGGTTGTAGTTGGTGTGGAAGCTTCATGATGTCTTTGAAACCAGACTCCTTTTTTTTGAGGAAGACTCGCCCTGAGCTAACATCCACCGCATTCCTCCTCTTTCTGCTGAGGAAGATTGGCCCTGAGCTAGCATCTCTGCCCATCTTCCTCTATTTTATATGTGGGACACCTGACACAGCATGGCTTGACGGGCAATGCCAGGTCCATGCCTGGGATCCAAACTGGCAAACCCCAGGCCGCTGAAGTGGAGCGCGTGAACTTAACGGCTACACCATCAGGCTGGCCCTGAAACCAGGCTCCTTTTGTTTTTCTCTTCTGCATTTTTTTTTTTTAGTGAGGATGATTGTCCCTGAGCTAACATCTGTGCCAGTCTTCCTCTATTTTAAAGTATATGGGACGTTGCCACAGCATGGCTTGATGAGCGGTGTGTAGGTCCCTGCGTGGGGATCCTAACCTGCAAACTCTTGGCCGCTGAAGCAGAGTGCATGAACTCAACCACTATGCCACCAGGCCACCCATCTCTTCCACCATTTTTAACATAAGGCTGCCAAGGTCAAATTCAGAGTGTTCTCTCTAGAGTCTTTTCTAGAAGCCATCCAAAGGCATATATCATTGGCCATTCAAGTCTGTAAGTAGGCTGAAAAAAACATTTTATAGAATGTTTCAAGAAACACACTTTGGGACATACCACTCGACACTAACATGGTCATAATATCAAAAAGAAAAAGGAAGAGATGTGTCTGACAGCTGAAAGCAATCTGCAGTAAAGTTATAATATTAGGAGTATATTTTGACTTTTTAAAATTAGGACAATCTTTTTTGTTCCCCAAAGTACTGGGACCAAAGTAATTTACATGGTTGATGTAAATTTGAATTAAAATATTCTGCCGAAAGACAAGGAGATAATTTCTTTAAAAATGTGGTTTTTAAAAAAAATTTATTTTTTTATTGAGTTCGTAATAGTTTACATCATTGTGAAGTTTCAGCTGTACCTTATTTCTTGTCCGTTCCCATGAAAGTGCTCCTCTTCACCCCCTGTGCCCACTCCCCACCCCCCTTCCCCTGGTAACCACCGAACTGATCTCTTTGTCCATGTGCTTGTTTTTCTTCCACATATGGGTAAAATCATCTGGTGTTTGTCTTTCTCAGTCTGGTTTATTTCGCTTAACATCACACCCTCCAGGTCCATCCATGTTGTTGCAAATGGGATGGTTTTGTCTTTTTTTACGGCTGAGTAGTATTCTATTCTATATATATACCACATCTTCTTTATCCAGTTGTCGGTCAATGGGCACTTGGATTGTTTCTGCATCTTGGCTATTGAGAATAGTGCTGCAACGAACATAGGGGTGCATATGTTACTTTGGATTGTTGACTTCAAGTTGTTTGGGTAGATACCCAGTAGTAAGATAGCTGGGTCATATGGTATTTCTATTTTTAGTTTTCTGAGGAATCTCCATACTGTTTTCCATAATGGCTGCACCAGTTCGCATTCCCACCAGCGGTTTATGAGGGTTCCCCCTTCTCTACAAGCTCTCCAATATTTGTTACTTTTAGTCTTAGTGGTTATAGCCGTTTTAACAGGCGTAAGGTGGTATCTTAGTGTAGTTTTGATTTGCATTTCCCTGATGGTTAGTGGTGTTGAACATGTTTTCATTGGCCACCTGTATATATTCTTTGGAAAAATGTCTGTTCATGTCCTCTGCCCGTTTTTTGATCTGGCTGTTTGTTGTTTTGTTGTTCAGTTGTGTGAGTTCCTTATATATTATGGGGATTAACCCCTTGAAAGATATATGATTTGCAAATATTTTCTCCCAATTGGTGGGTCGTCTTTTTGTTTTGATCCTAGTTCCTTTTGCCATGCAGAAGCTCTTTAGTCTGATGGAGTCCCACTTGTTTATTTTTTCTTTTGTTTCCCTTATCTGAGAAGACATGGTATTTGAAAAGATCCTTTAAGTTCAGAGTCACAGAGTGTACTACCTATATTATCTTCCAGAAGTTTTATGGTTTCAGGACTTATCTTCAAGTCTTTGATCCATTTTGAGTTTATTTTTGGATATGGTGTGAGATAATAGTCCACTTTCATTCTTTTGCATGTGGCTGTCCAGTTTTCCCAACACCATTTATTGAAGAGACTATCTTTTCTCCATTGCATGTTCTTGGCACCTTTGTCGAAGATTAGCTGTCTGTAGATGTGTGGTTTTATTTTTGGGCTTTCAGTTCTATTCCACTGTTCTTGATCTGTGTGCCTGTTTTTGTACCAGTACCATGCTGTTTTGATTACTATGGCTTTGTAGTACATTTTGAAGTCAGAGATTTTGATGCCTCCAGCTTTGTTCTTTTTTTTTCTCAGGATTGCTTTAGCAATTTGGAGTCTTTGGTTGTCCCATATGAATTTTAGGATTCTTTGTTCTATTTCCGTGAAGAAGGTCATTGGGATTCTGATTGGGATTGCATTGAATCTGTAGATTGCTTTGGGTAGTATGGACATTTTAACTATGTTTATTCTTCTGATCCATGTGCATGGAATCTCTTTCCATCTCTTTATGTCATCATCTATTCCTTTCTATAATGTCTTATAGTTTTCATTGTCTAAGTCCTTCACCTCCTTGGTTAAATTTATTCCTAGATATTTTATTCTTTTTGTTGCAATTGTAAATGGAATTGTATTCTTGAGTTCTCTTTCTATGAGTTCATTATTGGAGTATAGAAATGCAACTGATTTCTGTAAGTTGATTTTGTACCCTAAAACTTTACTCTAGTTGTTGATTATTTCTAATAATTTTCCAATGGATTCTTTAGGGTTGTCAATATATAAGATCACATCATCTGCAAACAGTGAGAGTTTAATTTCTTCATTTCCTCTTTGGATTTCTTTTATTTCTTTTTCCTGCCTAATTGCTCTGGCCAAAATCTCCAGTACTATGTTGAATAAGAGTGGTGATAGTGGGCACCTGTGTCTTGTTCCTGTTCGGAGAGAGATGGCTTTCAGTTTTTCCCCATTGAGTATAATGTTGGCTGTGGGTTCGTCATATACAGCCTTTATTATGTTGAGGTAATTTCCTTCTATCCCCATTTTGTTAAGAGTTTGTATCATAAATGGCTGTTGGATCTTGTCAAATGCTTTCTCTGCATCTATTGAGATGATCTTGTGGTTTTTATTCCTCATTTTGTTAATGTGGTGTATCACATTGATTGATTTATGGATGTCAAACCATCCCTGAGTCCCTGCTATAAATTCCACTTGATCATGATGTATGATCTTTTTGATGTATTGCTGTATTTGGGTTGCCAATATTTTGTTGAGGATTTTTGCATCTATATTCATCAGCAGTATAGACCTGTAGTTTTCCTTTTTCATGTTGTCCTTGTCAGGCTTTGGTATCAGAGCAGAAAATGTTGGCTTCATAGAATGTGTTAGGAAGCATCCCATCTTCCCTAATTTTTTGGAATAGCTCGAGGATAGGTATTAAATCCTCTTTGAATGTTTGGTGGACTTCTCCAGGGAAGCCGTCTGGTCCTGGGCTTTTATTTTTTGGAATGCCTTTGATTTTTATTGTTTTAATCTCTTTACTTGTGATTGGTCTATTCAGATTATCCATTTCTTCTTGATTCAGCTTTGGGAGGTTGTAAGAGGCTAAGAATTTATCCATTTCTTCTGGATTGTCCAGTTTGTTGGCATATAGCTTTTCATAGTATTCTCTTATAATCCTTTGTGTTTCTGTGGTATCTGTTGTAATGTCTTCTCTTTCATTTCTAATTTTATTTATCTGAGCTTTCTCTCTTCTTTGTAAGTCTGGCTAGGGATTTGTCAATTTTGTTTATCTTCTCAAAGAACCAGCTCTTTGTTTCATTGATCCTTTCTACTGCCTTTTTTGTTTCAATAGTGTTTATTTCTGCTCTGATTTTTTATTATTTCTCTCCCTCTGCTGACTTTGGGCTTTGTTTGTTCTTCTTTTTCTAATTCAGTTAGGTGTAGTTTGGGATTGCTTATTTGGGATTTTTCTTGTTTGTTAAGGTGAGCCTGTATTGTGATGAATTTCCCTCTTAGTACCACTTGTGCTACATCCTATATGAGTTGGTATGGTGTGTTTTCATTTTCATTCATCTCCAGATATTTTTTGATTTCTCCTTCAGTTTCTTCAATGATACATTGGTTGTTCAATAGCATGTTGTTTAGTCTCCCCATCTTTGTCCGTTTCTCAGCTTTTTTCTTGTAACTAATTTCTAGCTTCATAGCGTTGTGTTCAGAAAAGATGTTTGTTATTATTTCAATCTTCTTAAACTTATTGAGGCTTGCCTTGTTTCCCAACATACAGCCTATCCTTGAGTATGTTACATGCGCACTTGAGAAGAATTCTGGATGGAATTCCACATGGAAGGTGTATTCTGCTGTTTTTGGATGGAGTGTTCTATATGTATAGATTAAATCCAACTAGTCTAGCTTTTCATTTAATTCCACTGTGTCCTTGTTGACTTTCTGTCCAGATGATCTATCCATTGATATGACTAGAGTGTTGAGGTCCCCTACTATTATTGTGTTATTATTAATATCTCCTTTTAGGTTTGTTAATAGTTGCTTTATGAACTTTGGTGCTCCAGTGTTGGGTGCATAGATATTTATAAGTGTTATGTCTTCTTGGTGGAGTGTCCCTTTGATCATTATATACTGTCCCTCTTTGTCTCTCTTTACATGCCTTATCATGAAGTCTACTTTGTCTGATATAAGTATTGCAACACCTGCTTTCTTTTATTTGCCATTAGCTTGGAGTATCATCTTCCATCCCTTCAGTCTGGGCCTGTGTTTGTCATTGGAGCTAAGATGTGCTTCCTGGAGGCAGCATATTGTTGGGTCTTGCTCTTTAATCCATCTTGCCACTCTGTGCCTTTTTATTGGAAAATTCTACAATTTTCTGATTTTCATCTCTTTACTCCAGGCTTTGAAACCCCTTTCTCCCTTTTTTATTTCAGGTATGAGGGCCTTCTTTAGGATTTCATGGGGCAGGAGGGTAGGGAGGGTCTTGTGGGTATGAACTCCCTTAGCTTTTGTCTATCTGGGAAAGTTTATATTTCTCCATCATATCTGAGGGATATTTTCGCTAGGTAGAGTGTTCTTGGCTGAAATTTTTTGTCCTTCAAAGACTTGAATATGTCATTTCTGTCTCTCCTAGCCTGTAAGGCTTCTGCAGAGAAATCCTCTGAAAGCCTGATGGGGGTTCCTTTGTAGGTTATTTTCTTCTGCCTTGCTGCCCTTAGTATTTTTTCTTTATCATTCACTTTTGCCAGTTTCACTACTATATGCCTTGCAATCAGTCTTTTCACATTGACATATTTAGGAGATCTGATAGCATCTTTCATGTGGATTTCCATCTTCTTCCCCTGGTTTGGAAAGTTCTCTGCTATTATTTCTTTGAACAGACTTTCTGCCCCATTCTCTTTCTCTTCTCCCTCTTGAATACCTATAATTCTTATGTTGCATTTCCTAACTGAGTCAGATATTTCTTTGAGACTTTCTTCATTTCTTTTTAGTCTCAGTTCTCTCTCCTCTTCTATCTGGAGCAATTCAATCTGTCTATCTTCAATTATACTGTTCACTCCTTGATGATATCCACTCAAGCATTCAGGGAATCCATATTTTGTTTTATTTCATCTGTTGTGTCTTTCGTCTCCAATATTTCTGATTGGTTCTTCTTTATAGTTTCAATCTCTTTTGTGAAGTAGCTCCTGAACTTGTTGAATTGTTTCTCTACATTCTTTTTTAACTCATTGAGTTTTTTGATGATAGCTGTTTTGAATTGTCATTTAGATTACGTATTTCTTTGTCTTCAGGATTGATTTCTTTTTTTTAAATTATTTTTTATTTATTTATCTATTTTTAATTAATTTTTTTTTTAAGGATTGGCACCTGGGCTAGCAACTGTTGCCAATCTTTTTTTCTTTCTTCTTCTTTTTTTCCTGCTTTATCTCCCCAAACCCTCCCGTACACAGTTGTATATCTTAGTTGCCGGTTCTTCTAGTTGTAGGATGTGGGACGCCGCCTCAACATGGCCTGATGAGCGGTGCCATGTCCATGCCCAGGATCCGAACCCTGGGCTGCCGCGGCAGAGCACACAAACTTAACCACTCGGCCACGGAGCTGGCCCCAGGATTGATTTCTGAGTCCTTGTCTTTTTCTTTTGGTCTGGAGATTTAATATAATTTTTGATACTGCTGGAGGGCGTGGCTTTATTCTTTTGCATTGTGGTATTATTTGGCTGCAGTTACCACTGGGTGGGGATCAAGAGCCGCATATTCTGAGCCCACTGTGTTCTGCCAGGATCCCTGGTGCTGGAGCCAGCACTGGGCGGGTGGGAGGGAGGAGCGCTTTCTTCTGCGTGTTCTCAGGGTTTTCTCTCTTTGCCCTTGCTGTCTGCTCTCCTGGGGTGTAGACTTGATGAAGTCACCCCCTGCAATAGGTTTCACCCTGATGGGAGCTTTCCTCAAGGCTGGGAGGAACCTTGGGGATCTTTGATGTCCCGTGAATGGGTGCCCTCTCCCCCTTCCCTCCCTCCCGGAGGCCATGCACAATCCCCAAATTGCAGTCTTTTGGGGAGGGAGTAATGCTTTCTCTTACCCTGTTCCACCTTCTCCACAGGTAACTCCAGCACCTCCGCCTTCCGACATATGGTTGCATGGGTCTCTCAGACGTCTTTTGTATTGCAAGGATGTCCTCTGTTGGAATATGAATGTCTTTTTCATTATATTGTGGAGAGAGGAGTTCACTGGGAGAGCTCACTCTGCCATGATGCTGACATCACTCTAAAACTGTGTTTTTTAATATGAGGAGGTGATGATTAAAAGTACAGACTTTGAAATCAGATGGAACAGAGTATAAATGCTGGCTATACCATTGTATGGCTATTTCACTTATGGGTAAAGTTACTTAACTTGTCTGTGCCTCAGTTTCCCCATTTGTTGTGAGAATTAAATGAGATAATACTATGTGAACTATTTAGCACATAGGAAGCACTCAACAAATGAGAGACTTAAAAAAAAATTATTTGAAGACCACTCTTCAATTGTTTAAATTGAGAGTGTAGATCTGCGTTCTTATGATACTCCTTTGTAGGTTTCCATGTCTCACAGACCAAAAATTAGCAGCCCTCTAAAAGATGAGGCATTTACTTCTTATGTGAGCTTTCCCATGTCTGGAATCTTATGCTTCACATATGTTCTTTATTTGCAGTGTTTTCTAAAGCTCGAAGGCAAGTCTCTCACATTTACTCAAGCAAATGACGTCTGTCACTCCTATGGTGGCACCCTTCCTTCAGTGTTGAGCCAGAGAGAACAAGGTAGCAGAACTGTTTTGGAAACATGTTTTATTCTGATTTGGGGCCAAGTTAGTTTTGGGAGGCCGTGGGGAATTAACATATAAAAATAATCTTATTAAACTACTTTTTTACAGAGTAGGTAAAAGACTATATTCTGATAGTTAAATAAGCAAGAGATATTCATTGACATTTTTAGTATATCTTTAATTTGAATAAGTCAAATACTTTCTAAAAAAATGTCTTTCCAACAGATTTTATTACATCCTTGCTTCCGGGTATGGAAGCTACTTTATGGATTGGTTTGCGCTGGACTGCCTATGAAAGGATGAGCAAATGGACAGATGACAGAGAGCTGACATATGGTAACTTTCACCCATTATTGGTTGGTCGGAGGCTGAGAATACCAAAAGATGTAAGTTTTTTTAAATCAGTAATCTATGTAGCTCTGTGAAATAACTGAGTCTTTCATAAATTATTTGATTAAGAACAAGGGCCTATTAGGGCTGGCCCAGTGGTGGAGTAGTTAAGTTCAGTGTGCTCCACTTTGGCAGCCTGGGTTTATGGGTTCAGATCCTGGGCACGAACCTACACCACTTATCAAGCCATGCTGTGCCAGCGACCCACTTACAAAATAGAGGAAGATGGGCACAGATGTTAGCTCAGGGCCAATCTTCCTCAAGAAAAAATAAGAAGATTGGCAACAGGTGTTAGCTCAGGGCCAATCTTCCTCACAAACAAAAAAAAAAACCAGGGGCCTATTTTATGAGTCCATTTATATGAAACATCCAGAACAGGCAAATCTATAGAGATAGAAAGTCGATTAGTTGTTGCCAAAGACTAAGGAGGATGGAAGGATTGGAGGTGATGGCTAAATGACATGGGGTTTTCTTTTTGAGTAGTGAAAATGTCCTAATATTGATGGGGAGTGATGGTTGCACAACTCCATGAATATACTAAAAACTATGGAATGAATGCTTTAACTGGGTGAGTTCTACTGTATATAAATTATACCTCAATAAAGCTGTCACAGGAAGAAGAACAGTTAGAACGGGAGCTCCACAGCCACAGGTGGATGCCCTAGTTTTCATACTAGCATCAGATTCCGTAGCACTTATTTCACAACCATGTAAAACCATCAAGTAGTGAGTTGGAAATAGAGGCAAATAGAAATGCTTTACTTAACATTTTGGGATTTGGGGCTGTCAACCTCAGTCTCCTGAGAAAAAGAGTACAAAATTGGTGATTAGTGATCATTTTTCCCCAAGAGCTAAATGTAAAGAAGCTATAGAAGGGAAGAAGGCACCATATTAGCAATAACTATCTATCCCAGGATACTGCTGCCCATTCCTTCTGTCCTCCCTATTTGCCAGATACAAACCACGTTTTTCACAAAGGGCAGAGATTAAGCAATTAACTTTTATGCCAAATTCCAAAAATATGTCCTAGACAGCAATCAGCTGATGTTCCTGATGCAATGTAACTTTGTTCAAGGTTGACATTGGTGGCAAAGGGAACTCTGAATCACGTGTAGCTATGTACAAAGTAAATGGCCAGCCCTAGTGGTCTAGTGGTTAACATTTGGCACTCTCACTGCTGCAGCCCGGGTTCATTTCCTGGTCCAGGAACCACACCGCCCATCTGTCAGTTGTGGTACTGTGGCAGCTACATGTTGTTGTAATGCTGAAAGCTATGCCGCTGGTATTTCACGTAAAAGCAGGGTCACCCATGGTGGACCATAGTAGACAGACAGCAGAGCTTCCAGACTAAGACAGACTAGGAAGAAGGACCTGGCCAACCACTTCTGAAAAAATTGGCTGTGAAAACCTTGTGGATAGCAGCAGAGCATTGTCTGATAGAGCACTGGAAGATGAAAGGATGGCATAAGGAGATAGAGCAGGGTTACACTCTGCTATACACAGGGTCGCTAGGGGTCTGAGTCGACTCCATGGCACTAACAGCAAACAAAGTAGCTATCAAAATAATGTTTGGATATTATAGAAAACTTGAAAGTTATAGAAAAGTAAATACAGTAAAGAAAAATATCGACTCTTATCCTGCTTACACTTAGGCTGGTAGTTTTTAAACTTTTAACCATAACCCATAGTAAGAAATACATTTAAATCACCACCAAGCACATAGATATAAATAGAATATTGAATTGAAACAAAAGTTTCAGGAAAGAGTACTTACCCTTAGAGCTCAAGCACACTGATAGTTCTTTCTATTCTGTTCCACTCTAGTCTAGTCTAGTTTCTGTGTCCTATCCTGTCCTATCCATTTCATTATCACAAATGTGAGTCAAGATCCACTTAATTGATTTCATGACCTACTAAATGAGTCTCAAACCATATTTGAACCCTGATCTAGGAAAGCACAATGAGTATTTCAGCGTTTTTTTCTTGTAGGGCTTTTCTATACAGCGTCTTCTTGACATAGATAAGATCATAGTATATGTACACTGTTGTATTCTACTTTTCTTAGTTTTATAAGTAGTTTCTTATGCCATTAAAAGATGAAGTTGATAAGCATTGTAATGGTTGCACAATATTTCTTAATAGATACCCCATCATTTACCTAAACAATGCTTCATATTTAGGTTGCTTCCAGTTTTGTGTAATCCTAAACAGTGCTTTAATCTTTGCTTATACTTCAAGTAACCTCCTTAAGATAGATTTTGGAAGTCATATAGCCAGATCAAAAGATATAAGTAGTTACAAAGCTCTGGTCGCCAAATTACTTTCCAGAAAGGTTTATGAGTTTGTATTTTTGTCAGCAATTTATTGTGATTGCCCTTCTGTCCAGACTAGTATATTAATAATTTCTAACATTTGTTGAGCAACTAGTATGTGTCGATCAGTCTACCAATGCATCACATGCATTATTTCATTTAATCTGCACAAAAGATGTAAAAAAGTCTGTTACTCCTCCCCTATCTTAAAAATGTGGAGACATAGACAGTCGTATAACTTGCCAGCAGTCACACAGCCTATGTGTGCAGAGTAGACATTTAAATCCAGGTCCAAGAGGCTGCAGAGGCACCATTCTTAGCTTCTCTACTACATTGCTTCTGAAGTACATTATCTTTTTAAGATTCTTGCTAATTTGGTAGTTTAAATGATATCATATTTTCATTTATAGTTCTCTGATTTCTAGTGAAAACAAATTTCTGTAAATTCAATAATAATATGAATTTCATCAAGTGTGAATGTTGTTATTCTTTTCCAATTTATCAAAGCCTTAATGTATTTCTTATTGATTTTATGGTTATATAAATATTAATATGCTGGCCTGTGTTTCTTACAAATATTTCTGTAGGTTTTTTCTTTAGGTCTGAATACTAAAACAATTACAGAAATAAGTTTTGATTTTTTTTGTTGTGTGTTCAAATGTGTTTATTTCCTTTTTTTCCTCCATTGCTTTTAGGTTAGAAAGTCTACCATGTAAATGTTAGTTAAATGTATGCCTATATTTTCTTCGTTTTGTTTTATAGGTTGCCTTTTTTTTTTCTGACAGCATGATACATCTATGGTATAGGTGTATGTTATCAATAAATACTGAATCCTTTTCCCTAATCCTAGCCAATTGTCTACCATCATTTATTTCATATGCACTTTCATTTGTTAAAAGCAATATAGGATGCCTCCTTCATCATATATGAAGTGTGTGTGTGTGTATGAGGTATAGTCTTATATAGCTATTAGACTGATGTAAATATTATAACTTTGCCATGTTTTAAAAAATATAATAAGATTAGTTATCCTTTATTATATGCCTTTCAAAAACTACTTTTAGCTATTCTTGTCCATGCTTCCAGACACACTAGAATTATTTAGTCAATTTCCAGCTAAAACAATTAAATAAAAAACTTCTGATGAGAATTTGACAACAATCTAGGGAGAACTGGCATCTTTTTATTAATTTTCCAATTCAGGAATATGATATATAATACATCTCTCCATGTATTCAAGTCTTCCCTTAGAGCCCTCAGTGAAGTTTTTATAGGAGTTTTCTTTCTTGTCGTCATTGAGAATGGCAGCTTTTTCTTGATTTTCCTTTTCTTTTCTTTCTTTTTTTTCTTGGTGAGGAAGACTGGCCCTGAGCTAACATCTGCTGCCAATCTTCCTCTTTTTGCTTGAGGAAGGTTGGCCCTAAGCTAACATCTGTGCCAGTCTTCTTCTATTTTATGTGGTATGCTGCCACAGCATGGCTTGATGATCGCTGCTAGACCTGTGCCTGGAATCCAAACCAGTGAACCCTGGGCCACCAAAGCAGAGCTCAGGAACTTAACCACTGCACCACCAGGCCAGCCCCTTGATTTTTTTTACTGATATGTAGGAAAGTGATTGGGGATTTTTATATATTTATTTCATAGGCATCTATCTTACTAAAAGCTCTTATTTCTTCTCAAAGTTTTTCACTAAATTTTCTTGGGTTTCCTAATGAGATAGTCATATTTTGCAAATACCAGTTCATGCTTTATTACATATGGTGGGACTTCCAGGACCGTAGTCAATACCAGGAGTAATCAACACCATTCTAGACTTGATCTGGACTTTAATGGGACTGTCTCCAGCCTTTCATTGTTATATATGATGTTGACTCTTTAAGATATATCATTCTATAACTAGCTTATTTAGAATTTTTATTCAGGAATAAGTACTGGATTTCCTAAAACTTGTTTCCAGCGTGTATTGAAATTGTCGTATAGTTTTTCCCGTTAGGCCTATTGATATATGGTATCATACATTAATAACTGGTATATTAAACCGTCTTTATCTTCTTGTCATAAAATCTAGCTGCTCAGAGTAGATTATTATTTTACTGTTCTACTGAGTTAGATTGTTAGAATTTTGTTTGGGAATGTTTTCATCTCTGTTCTTGAGAGTTAAATTTTTATGCCATATTGTCAGGTTTTTTTTCTGATCATGTCAGCTTCATAAGATGAACTGGGTAACTTTCTGCCTTTGTGTTGTGAAATTATGACTCAGCCTGGGGAATCATCTTTCCCTAAAGACAGGGAGTTTGAAGGAACTACCTGCAAACCATGTGATGTTAGAACCCTTTTCAGAGATGATTTTTTAATAATACAGGGATTTGGTGCATAGCTGAGGGCCTAAACTCTAGGGTCAGGCTGTCTGGGTTTGAATTCCATTCAGCCATTCAGTGTGCCTTTGGAAGTTCACTTAACTTTGCTTAAGCCTCAATTTTTCGTCTGTAATTTCTGATGCTTTTGTACCTGCAATACAATGTGGGGATTACATAAGATAATTCATTTAAAGCTTTTAGCACAGTCCCTGACATATAGTTTTAAAAATGAGACATTATTAATTTCAATTTTCTGTAAAGTTACTGGTACATTTTGGTGTTTCCACTTCTCCTTATAACAGTTATGTTAATTTGTATTTTGCAAGAAAGTTGTCTGTTTCATTTAGATTTTCAAATGTATTAGAATAAATTTGTGTATGCTATTATCTTCTTAAATCTCCCTATCTTATTTCAATCGTTTTTACCTTTTTCTTATTTAGATTTTTACAAACACTGCTCTATGTTATTCGTTTTCTCCTCCCTCTTCTCCAACCTCTACTCCTATTGCTTGAGACATATCTACAAATACTACTATATTTTTCTATCCTGTTCTTCTTGGAGTTATATTTTTACTGATTTTCTCATCTCCTACATTGAATTCTTAGTTCATCTTTCTTTAAAAAACAGAATACATTTAATAATACACATTTGCCTCCACATAAAGTTTTACTCATATCCCTTATAATAGTTCTCTTATTATTCTGTCCTGTAATTATTTTATTTTGTTTTTACTTTAATGTTTATTGAGTAATGAATGTGTGTGTGTTTTAATTTGTAGCTCCTAGGATAAGCTTACTTTTCTTATTTTTCTAAGTGTGCTTTGTTTCAAACATACAGAAAAGTATAGGGACAATATACTTTGATAAATTTTCATGTCTAGTATTATTGATTTGTGGTCAGAGAATGAAATCTAGATAGATACTTTTATTTATGGAAGTTTTTATAGTGACTAGTATAGGATCAAAGCTTTAAGGTGAGTTCTCTGTTGGGTGGTACACAGTTTGTCATTATAAAAAGTTTATGAACATCTAATAAGTTGAATTAATAATCAACCTAAATGTCAAGAATGATAGCAGTGTATTAAATATTGCTATAATTGTGTTTTCATCTTATTTCTAACAGTTTTTCTTTATCTGTTTTGAAGATATATTATCAATATGGTGACTATTTTGTTTTATAATTTCTATAGTTAATTGCCCTTTTTCCATGCTTTGAAAGTTTATGAGGGTTTTCTTAATGATTTCATGGTCAGCTCCTTAATGGAAGTTTCTTACAGGGGGAAAATCCAATTTGGAATATAAAGTTCTCTTGCTAGGATCTTCAGACTTTTCCTTTCCCGATTGCTTGTACATATTTGCCTTTCTCTTTAGATTTTTGAAGAAGATTTCCCCTACTACTGTGCTCTCATGCTCAATCTCCAAAAGTCTCCTTATACTGGGACGTGGAATTTTACTTCCTGCAGTGAACGCCACACTCTGGCTCTCTGTCAGAAATATTCAGGTATGGATTATTATCTAGATAACTATGCTACTTTGCGCTGTTGATGTGTACAATACTTTTTCACAAAAATCTTAGAAGCGAATTAATGTTAATTTATAATCATATTGCTTCCTTGAAATTTCAGTGTGGCTAAATCCATATTGGCTCAGTAAATCACATTATGTCAAGTGGAATGTGATTTTTTTCAAATTTCATTGCCATACTTAAGTAAATATCGAAGTTACTATCAGATGGGATTTCTTAATCGGAGTTGTCTAAGGTAGTAAGTTACGGTTGAATTTTCTTTTCCTTTCCACTCTGACATTTTTCAGGTTTTACTTTCTGCCATGGGAAAAGGAGGAGAGAAAACTTAATGTTTTTAATTGAGCCTGGTGTAAACGTTCACAGTTAAATTTAGAACTGAAAAAAAAGAACATGAAGCTTTAGTAAAGGATTACTGTCTATGCCTTCCTGTAATCCAAATAAAAATAAAGTGTGTACTTAAAAAGAGGAATCATCAACTTTCCAAAAAGATATTTTTAAAGGGTATTAAATTGGGGCTGGCCCTGTGGCATGGTGGTTAAGTTCAGCCCACTCCACTTCAGCAGCCCAGGTTCGCAGGTTCAGATCCCAGGTGTGGACCTACACCACTTGACAGCCATGCTATGGCAGCATCCCATATACAAAATAGAGGAAGATTGGCTAGATGCTAGCTCAGGGCCAGTTTTCTTCAAGCAAAAAAAAGAGGAAGATTGGCAACGGATGTTAGCTCAGGGTGAACCTTCCTCAGCAAAAACAAAAACAAAAAAAGGTATTAAATTGTTTTCATTGATCACAGTAAGTTTCTAACAAATGATTTTTTGTTGAAAAAATAACTTTGTCGTGTAATGAGGAACCTCAAGTGATAATCCATGTACTTCTGAACTTGTTTTTGCTAAATTAATCTTTACTCATTTGTCTCATACTTTTTAGTAACTGCCTTATTCAGAGAAGTCCTATAGAGCAATAATTCAAATATATCCTCTTTTGGGTGGTTTTGTACATTTTTTCATGGGAGCTCTCCCAGATGAAAATTTTGTAGGAGAATACATAACACCTTCTTGTGTTGAAACAGTTCAAACAAATGAGGTATTTGACACCAATCTGAAATAGTAATCCTATGGCAACTTCCTTTTTTTTATAGCTTTTCTCCTTCCTGAAACATATCCGCTAAAACAGAATTTTGTTCTAATTTTAGAAAACAAATGTTGTGGCTCACACATATTACCTAAGGTGTTAGCAAGACATACGTAGTTCTCCCACGCCAAATCTGAAATAAATGAATAGATAAGTAATATCTAAAATACAATATTATGGGGAGAAGTTTGAAAAAATGTCCCGTGACTTGCAGAGTCAGTGGTTTTTGTGGGCTTTTTTTCTTTTACACACAGAAATTGAAGACAGACAGACCATACAGAATACTTCAGAAACTGTGAAATATCTAGATAATCTGTACAAAATAATCCTGAAGACTATGACCTGGTCCGATGCTCTAAGGGAGTGTCAGAAAGATAACATGCGCCTGGTGAGCATCACAGACCCTTACCAGCAGGCGTTCCTAACTGTGCAAGCGGTCCGTCATAACTCTTCTTTATGGATTGGACTCTCCAGTCAAGACGTAAGTTTTCCGTCCCAACTGCCAGGATTGGGTGATGGAATGTGACATTTTTTATTTCTCACCGCCTCTCTCATATCAGACTAAAAGAAACCAGAGATCGTAAAATCTTACTCTAGTGAATGAATTTCGTGAAATATGTAATTTTTAGTGGCAGTCATCTTTCCACTATTGAAAGATCTGGTGCTTTATTGTTTAGATTAAGAAAAAGCTCTAGTGGACATTTGAAGCTGAGCACTTCTTTTTATTTATTCCAATCAAAGACTGTGCTGGAATCAGGAGCTGCCATGTCTCCTTAGCCAGTGAAAAGAAGAGAGGAAGGGAAGAATTAAAAAATCAGAAGAGGCTGGGTGTGTGGAAGCACTGTGGGTGGTGTTGAAGAGTCTTTCTTATCCCTTTCAGAATCAGCAGAGTGAAATTCAGCCAGTCTAAAAAGGGATTTGAATCATGTTTCACCACTTCTTAAGCGCTGATCCTGGATAGATGTCTTGGGTACTTCTTAGTCATTTCGCAGCCCAGCAAAGAATGCTAGTCTCCTGTTAATCCCAGCACTAAACTACGTACATGTAGCACAAACAGGAATATTTATGCTACTGAACCTTTTGGCTATAATTAATAGGGAATGTTTTTAATAAAGCTGTGGTATTCCTCTCAGCATTTTTATCTCTTTTCTAGGCCTTCTATATAATAAGTTGATACTCTGCCCACTGAGAGGTATTGGAGGGTAAGACAGCGGGCTGGTGTATAAGGTTGCACACATCATGCACCACATAGGGGGTGCCGTTTACAAAGATTGTGATGGGAACTTTGCTCCCTGCATCTGTGCAAGGCATGACTGCTGAAGCCCTGGTTAGATAAACGTCACCTAGACCAGTATTCCTAATCCACTCTCAGAGAGAGAGCAATTGGCAGAGTGGAAGAGAAGAGTCCATTGCGTTATGAAGCAAATCTAAGTTACGTATACCTTAGGATAACCCTCAATATATCAAGATGGTTTGAGGGCTGCCTGGAGAAAATGTGATTAAAGACTGTTTAGTTCTAGCACAAACCCAGGAGGAAAAAACTTAAAATAGACTTAGAGGTAAACATTATCTTTGACAAACTTTGGATTCATTACTACCAGCATTTGCCAGAAGCTCAACTGAAAGTAGTATGTAGGGGGCCGGCCCCACGGCCAAGTGATTAAGTTCACATGCTCCGCTTCAGCAGCTTGGGGTTCACCAGTTTGGATCCTGGCCACGTACCTATGCACAGCTCATCAGGCCATGCTGTGGCGGCATCCCACATAGAAGAACTAGAATGACCTACAACTAGGATATACAACTACGTACTGGGACTTTGGGGAGAAAAAAAAAGGAAGGAAGATTGGCAACAGATGTTAGCTCAGGGTCAATCTTCCTTACCACCCCCGCCAAAAAAAAGCATATCTTTTCCAAAAGCAAAAAGTAGCATTTAGAAATTGCTTGAAGAATAGTTTCTCCAGGACTCTCAATATTTTAAAATGTACCCTCAGGTCAAGCCACATCATCAGCTTCAACTGCTTCCCCAAACCTCCCAGTATCTATTCTTTCATAGCATTGCTTTTACATACTTTCTCTTTGGTGTTTGGTATTATGTGAAACCCATCATTGTGTCTCTTGGGAGGGTGGTAATAAGTTATTACATTTCCTAATTTCAGTCACCTTAAACCTTTTGAAACAAAAGCAATATTGTCAATGTAGGAAATTTGTAAAGTTATAGTAAATTAAAAGAAGGAAATTAAAATCACCTGCCTAGCGATAAATTTGGATTAATAATTTGGTAAATATCCTTCAAGTTATTTTTCTCTGTACACATTTATTTTTAAGACAAAGCAGATCTTACTGTTTTGCAACTTCCCTCCCCCAACTTAATGATTTTGCTCTTGTTTCTTATCCTGTTTTCAATCTTCACCTATTTTTTTTTCCTTTCACTCTTTATTTTAACATATTCTACATAGCTGTTTATCATGCATTTTCATAAGCTACCTTAAATCTTTGGAACATAGCAGGGTATAAATAAATGAAACTTTACATTGAAAGTGATTGAAGGTATTGAAAGATTGTAAACATGATAGTAACAATATTGGATTTTTACTTCAGAAAAATTATACTGGGCAGAAGCTGGGGGAGGAAGTGAGCCATCTAGAGATAGGAAACCAGTTAGAGTCTTGTAGAAGTTCATGCAGGAAATGATGTTGGCCTGAACAAAGGCGTGTTTACAAGGTCTGCAGTGCAGCAGTCCTGGGTTATGGCAAGGCCAGAGTATGGCGGTAGCAGTGGGTCACTCAAGTACATAACAAGTGAAAGTACTTAGAAGTAGAAGAAGTCAAGAAGGTTGGGAACTGGGTGAGTCATCCACATGAACATAGACATCCCTAAGTCAGTGGTAGGACCAGGACAGAGCAAGGCACGGGGCATCTCCTCAGTTAACGTCATGGACAGGCAAGAGGGCCGGGTCCTCCATGAATGTCAGAGAGAGGCAAGGAATCTGGGAGTTTGCTGCTATCAGAAGGGTGTAAACCTCAGAGGAAATGACTGAGGGAGAGAAAAATACCTACTACCCCATTCTCATAGCCCTGTGGTATCTGAGGATGGAAAAGCAAACAGCCTTCTTTGTGGGTGCTGAAAGGAAATTATTCCCTTGGAAAAGACAGGTTTTAATTAAGATCAATTAAGGTCAAGAATTTAGTAAAGAGATACTTATAGTCTTAATAAGATTTCGTATTCAGCAAAGAGAGAGAGGGTGTGGGATGATTTACCTACCAGGAATAGAAGTTCCAGAGGCCCAGGGACCTGGGTTAGTTGCGAATGCGGCAAAGGGTAATACGCTGAGAGTACAGGCAACATCACATGGCCAAAGGGCCACATTTGAGGCCATGTGTGACTTAGGGATTAACTGGCCACAAGGTTACAACTGGAACTCTAGTGGAGAACAGTTCAGAATGAAACAGTTGGTGGTGTTGAGACTTGATGATTCTGCTGTTTGTAGTTCACTAAGAAGACTGTGTGTGGCCTTTGCCCAATATTCCACATAAACCAGTGATGCAAAATTGCCTTGAGCCTCAGGAAAGCTAGTTCAGTGGGTCAAAGTGTAAGGCCTGGTGCTCTGGCAGCACCATGGGTAAGTTCAGACAGGCCTGTGCCCTGCAACCCATCTCCTAGACTTCTCTACCTAGCCTGTGAAGCCTCTATCAAGACAGGTGGGTGGTCAGGCCCTTATTAGGATGTAGAGATAGATGTTCACAGACTTCTAGCACACAACAGAATATAGTGAATGAGGAAACTTCTCCCCAAAGACAAGTGTGAAAACAGTGGTGTGAGATCCACAAGGCCTGAGGGGTTAAGAGGAAGGGAGCTAACATTTATGTAGCTCTTGTGTACCAGCCAGCTGCTGAGTTATGTATTTTACCCCATTGATTCCAGTCCCATGAGGTTAAGGGTCATATCCATTTAATAGATGAGAGGATGGAAAGTTGGCGAGGTAAACTCACAATCAAAAACTAATAAGTGACTGAGCCAGAATTCAAAACTAGGTATCAGGGCCTTCCCAGTGGTGTAGTGGTTAAGTTCGTGCATTCCACTTCAGCAGCCCAGGGTTTGCTGGTTTGGATCCCAGGTACAGACCTACACACCACTCATCAAGCCATGCTGTGACAGCAGCCCACATACAAAATGGAGGAATATTGGCAACAGATGTTAGCTCAGGGCCAATCAGCCTCACCGAAAAAAACCAAACAAAACTGGATGTAGTTAGCTTTGAAACCCAGGTTTTTTCCACTACGACATGTTGCCTCTAACTTAATCAGTGCTTACAGTGATCCTCACTCCATTCCAGCTTTCTGATTTCCAACAAACAATGGTTCCGAATATGTGTGAGGCGTTGTAGCATAATGATTCATACCATGGACTCTAGGGCCTGATGGCTTGGGTTAGAACCCCAGTACTGCAGTTTATATTCTATGACTTTGCACACGTTACATGCCTTCAGTGTCCTCATCTGTAAAATGGATATAATAATAATAACACCTATCTCCTATGGTTGTTGTGAGGATTAAATAAGTTAATACTTGTAAAGCACTTGGAACAGTGCTTGGCACATAGTAAGTGCTGCGTAAGTGTGTGTTAAATATAAGATAAAATTAAAAGTCATTAGATTGACCATGAGGGTCAAAATAATACCAAAGGGATAGCATGAAGTATTATCACTTGAAATGTACTTCTGCTCTTTACAGGATGAGCTCAACTTTCGGTGGTCAGATGGGAGACAGCTTCAATTTAGTCGCTGGGCTGAAAACAACATGCAACTTGAAGACTGTGTAATATTAGATACTGATGGATTCTGGAAAACATATGACTGCTATGATCAGCAACCGGGTGCTATCTGCTACTATCCAGGAAGTATGCTAAGTTCAAATAGTTTAATTCTTAAATTACTATCAGTCTCACGAATAGTGGAATTTTGGGGTAGTGGTTTTGTAAAATCTAGTTTTGAAATTGTAAGGGAATTATAATCATGTCCTTTTTACCACAAAATTTGTTGTGAAATTTGTATTCAAGTAGAATTATTATATGTTAAATATTTTGCCATTAATTTATTTTAGACATGTTTTATCTTTACTTTTTGTCAGCTGACAATGGTAACTGACCTTTTAGTTTTAAGTCCCTGTTAGCCTCATTTTGCATATATTTTATGTTTATATTCTGATAGAAAACTTATATTTGTGGGAATTCTTTTATAATTCTTATCATTGACAACTAACATTTCTTTCATGAGTCACTGTTAAGATTCATTTGGTTGTATGTGACAGTAACCAGCTCAAGCCAGCAAAAGGGGAAGTTAGATCCTCAAAAATGGGGATGGAGCTGAGCCTCCTGAGGAAGGGGGATCAGGAACGCAGAGATACTGTTTTCCACCTGCGCTCTCTTTCTCCCTGTGGATCTGCACTCTTCTCTTTACATACATTGTGCTTCTCTCTGCTTGCGGTGAAACATGGCGGCTCTGCAGGTTCCAGTTATGACATAACTGGAGCTGAATTGACTGCCTCTGAATTCCATCTTTCAAATTCTTACAGAGAATCTGATGGACTTAGCTTGAGTCGGGTATGCAATCTCTAACCCAGTTAGAGGAAAGTGGTTTTACAACTGCCAGGGGCCCACGTTTGTGGGTTTGTGGTAGAAACAAGACACCACTTCACAGAAAAAGGGAGTTGCTGTGAGCTGAGAGAGGTGCTGAATGAGTCTACTACATGTTAAATCAGTTTGACTGGCTTTGAGTAGAGCGTATCTATATTTGCATTGTCTTGAATGTATGGCCTTTTCATAAAACTTTAAAAAAAGCCGTATTTAGATTTTCTAGATATCAGATTTTAAACTATTTCTGTTTGCTTTGATTAAAGCAATAACTTATTTAGAACATCAAGTATTTCACTACAATGTTCCTTTAAAATTAGAGAAGATATCAGTAACCAGAAACTTGAAAATGACTTCTCAAAGTTACAGTTAAGTGCCTATTATTATTATGTTGTATAGAGGCGGCCCCTTGTATTTGAAGTTTGGTGATACAGGGAGACAGAAACTGCATTTAACCTAATAGCACCTTGTTTTTTACATTCTTCCACTCACTCCACAGCAGGGGAAGAAAATTGTGTTAGCTAATTTCCTTCCTACAGAAAGCAAGTTAAGAGGTCACATTTGAGTATAAACAGAGCAAGCATCAACAGGCTATTATTTCTTGGCTTCCTGAAAATTTTGTACAAATCAAGTCTAATTACCATGAACAGAATTTAATGTTTATATCTGAAATTAGAATTCTTACCATTAATTCTTTTCCTAGATGAGACTGAAAAAGAGGTCAAACCAGTTAGCAACGTTCAATGTCCATCTCCTGTTCTAAACACTCCTTGGATACCATTTCAGAACTGTTGCTACAATTTCATGATAACAAAGGATAGATACACAGCAAGAACACAAGACGAATCTCATTCTAAATGCCAGAAACTGAGTAAGTATATTATATGGCCATTATATGTTGCATTATACTTATTAAAAAACAAATCTCACCTGAGTGTGTTATAAATATTCCTAATTAGCACTAGTAATTAGATCTCAAAGGAGTCATCTCCTAGTTTCTCCATTACCAAGGACAAAGGATTAAAATTTGCATTTCATTAAAATGGAAAGTACAGGAGTTACCTCTTTCTTCACTCATCTATTAGAGAGCTAGTCTGTCTTCACTTGTATAAACAAGATAGGTTCTACTTAAAAAGGAAAAGAAATGACCCTAGAGAGCAGAGACCTGTAATGTTAAATCAAGCTAGGCTGTGGGAAAAGTGAAGATAGGTTAGTTTGAGTGGTCAAAAGCTTAGATAAGCCACAAAGAAGCAGCTCTGCTTAGAAGAAATAAATATTTCACACTTTCAGCTCTCAAGACTCTTCAGATATTTCCTATGAGATCCACTGAGAATTTGTGTGTTCTAAACAATGGACCTATGAACTTGGTGGAAATTCCTATGGAAAATATCCAACCGTTATTCCCCAAAGTGTGATCTGGAGAACTCTAGTCTTGAGATGTTCTGCAAAAAAGGATCCTTAGAAAAGAACGAAGTTGACAAACACTGCACACCTTTGCCTCCTGTTAGACACTATCAAATGTACATTAGCATATACTTTAAGAAATATTGGCATCAATAAACTAGTTTAACTTTGTTTAACCAGTGTTTGCAAAGTTTTTATCCAGGTAGCCCTTTTCTGAGGACTCCTGTTAATTTCCTGAGGAACACACTTTGAGAATTAGTAAACTTTTTTAACCCTAAAGTAAGAGTGACCTCTAAGAAAAAGGAAGATCTATCTTATAGCCTATCCAAGAGGTTTTATTCATTGTAGTCTTTGACAGTGTATCATTAATATAAGTGGATTTGTATCAGCTCAAAATAAGTTTTAAATGCGGAAAAGTGAAGTGAACCAATGTTTTAAATTCTCTACTCAGCTACTAGTTTTCCACTATTCTTTAAGACCAAATTTGGCATCAAAATGTTTGAAAACTTCTTAACCTATTCATTTTAGTACAAGGTAGTTTTAAATTATGTCTTTCTTATTTTTCACTATTGTTTAAGTTTTGGAGTATATTAAACTGGGAAATAAAATTTTCTAAATCCATCAAACAAAATAAAGTGTTCTATATAAGTAATTATAAAAATTATTGACTATTTTTTATTTAACAGATCCAAAATCACATATTCTGAGTATTCGAGATGAAAAAGAGAATGACTTCGTTCTTGAGCAGCTTCTGCACTTCAAGGATATGGCTTCATGGGTCGTGTTAGGTGTAACTTATGAAAGTAAGTTGTAAATCTGCTGATTTTCTCTGTTTATATTCAAACTTCATTATAAACCACTTGTTTATGAAGCTACAAAAGTATAGTTCTTCAAAGTATATGTTTATCCATAGACAAAATTATGATTATGTACTTAGTATAACTTATATAAAGCCCTAGACAGTTTTGAGTCTCTGCTCTGCCATTAAAATGCGTTTACCACCAAGCTTATAGTTAAATGGTAGGAAATAATTTCCTTTCTCCACTCTCCCTCCTAGCAATTCAAAACTAACTAAAAATGACCAAACTCCCATATAAATCTCCAATACTTTATATCTCACTGTGTCTGTGGGATGAGAGAGAACAGAATTACATTTATACTAATGTTGCACCCTTGGGTTTATAGCATTGGCTTGAGGTATACGTTAGAAAAATGAGACACATAATCTGACAGTAGGATAGAATATTTGAACTTGAGACTAAATACCACAAGTCCAAGATATAATTTCTATGGAAATTTTTAAAACACACACTCTAATAATAGAAGAAACAAGACCAATTTAGAAAAATACTCAATTAGCGATGTCCTGAAAATCACAGAAGTTTTGGAATTAGGTAAAAGACAATCGCTCTGCGGGCATAAAGGATCAAAAGCATGCATTTACCCAAAAAAGGGCTTATAAGGGGCACAAGACAATGATAGCCAGAGGTAGGGGAGGAAAAGAAGCTAAATTACTCAATCTGACCATTTTAAAAATAGCCTTCTCTTTGCTATCTAACCTGTCTCTTTTTTAGAGTTGCTAAGGTTTTTCTTAAATGTTTATGGCTTGCAAATAGGTTAATGAAAATTAAGCTATCAAGTAATAGATAAGACTTGGGTTGCCAATTGAAGATGAGTTCATTGTAGTAGGACTTAGTTGCCCAAGTCTTTTCTCCAATGACTCTTGAATACCCTTAAATTTAGGAATGGGAAAAAAAAAATGGAGAGAAACGAGGTAGAAAGTTCCCAGACTTTACCTGAAAATGACTTGAGGAAACAGTGGTCCCATATGGAGCAGTGGAGATCACATCCAGGATATAGATAGAGGTTTCAGTTGTACCCTCTGATGTACTTTGTTAGTTGTATTATCAGAAATCATTGAAAACGTATTCTGTATTCTGAAAAGCATTTTCAGGTCCGTAGACTTCCTTTTAATCATCTTAACTTCTTTCATAAAATGTATGAGTAGTAAAATTTCTATTAAAATATGTAGACATAGGAGCGACATATAGAAAGATGTTTCAAGCAAATACGAGATTTGGTTTAAATTTAATTCTCACTGGCTTAATTTACATCCATAGGCTTTTTTTTTAATTACTTCAGTAACTTAAATAATGTTTAATTGTATATACTACCTATATAAAGGATTTTGCTTTTTTAAAAGTTCTGACTTTTCAAAAGTAGGACCATGAATTGAAATTACTAAGTGAAGCCATATGTTAACTAAAAGACACTTCAACCCAGGTGAAAAAGTGACCCTTTCGTATAGCAACTTTAGAAATATACCCATTTCTCAGATCGCCCGTTGTATTGGCCAGAAAATTGTAACTTTAACGTTTGGGGAGAGGGAAAGAGGGACTGGGAGACATGAGGTGACATAAAGGAGCAAGCCAAAACCAAATCGTGTGTCCAGTATTTCTAGTGTGTCGGTGCTGCAGGCAGATGTGTAGGCATAATGCCCTGGGAGATAGTAATCAGTGAAAGGTAGACATAACCAGGACTACAAGGGATATGTGTGGGTGATAATGATATCATTCTTCATACTAATTCATAATTTTAATTGGCCTGGCTTTTTTTAATTTGTTTTCCCAAAAATTTTAATAAGATATATTCATATACCATACAATTCAGCCATTTAAGGTGTACAATTTAATGGCTTTTAATATAGTCACACAGTTGTGAAACTATTACTACTCCCGAAAGAAATACCATGCTCATTAGCAGTATCTCCTCATTCTCTTCCCTCTCCCAACCCTCAGCAACTACCCATCTATCTTCTTTCTCTATAAATTGCCTGTTCTAGACATTTCATATAAATGAGATCATACAATTTGTGAGTTTTTTGTGACTGGCTTATTCCACTTAGCATAAGGGTTTCAAGGTTTATGCATGTAGCTCTGTAGCATGTATCAGTATATCATTCCTCTTTATGGCTGAATAATATTCCATTATATGGATATAACATAATTTATTTATCCATTCATCTGTTCATGGACATTTAAGTTGTTTTCACTTTTTTGGTTTTATGAATAATGCTGCTATGAACATTCATGTGCAAGTTTTTATGTGGATATATGTTTTCATGTCTCTTGCATATATACCCAGGAGTAGAATTGCTGGTTCTTTTCTTTAGCCCTTTGCAGAACTGCCAGACTGTTTTCCAAAGCTGCCGTACCATTTTCCATTGAGGTTTCCAATTCCTCCGTATCTACGCCATCACTTATTTTTATCTTTTTGATTATAGCCATCTGAGTGGGTATGAAGTGGTATCTCATGGAGGTTTTTATTTCATTTCCTGATGATTAATACATTTCGTGTGCTTATTGGCTATTTGTATATCATCTTTGGGGACATCTCTATTCAGATCCTTGGCTTGTTTTTTAATTGTCTTTTTTATTATTGAGTTGTAAGCATTCTTTGTATATTCTGGATATAAGTCCCTTGTGAAATAAGTGATTTGCAAATATTTTCTCCCATCACTTTCTTGATAGTATAATTTGTAGCAGAAAACTTTCAGTTTTGATAAAGTCCAATTTATCTATTTTTTCCTTTATCACCTGTGCGTATCTAAGAGGGCTTTGCCTACCCCAGGGTCATAAAGACATACTCTTATGTTGTCTTCTAAGAGTTTTGTAGTTTTAGCTCTTACAGTTAGGTCTGTGATCTGTTTTGATTTAATTTTGTGTATGATGAAAGGAAAGAGTCCAACTTCATGTTTTTTGTATGTATCCTGTTATCACAGGAACTATTCTTTCCCCATTGAATTGTCTTGGCACCCTTTTTAAAAGTCAGTTGACATAAATATGCACAACTGTGCATGGCTTAGGTCTAGAGAAGAGATTTCTATCACTAGTTTTATATATTAATTATTTTTTATAGAATAGTTATGTTCATTTCCATTTCAATTAAACATATATATAGGAGAAATGAATATTTGATGAAAAAATAACAAAATATAAAGTTATAGCAGGATGGTGGAATTATAAGTAAATTTCAGTTTTCATTTTTATAATTTGTACTTTCCAAATTAAAAGTAAGCATGATTTAATGTTATAATCAATAAATATTTTAGAGGGATACACATAATCATACAACCTTTTAGAAGAAAATTAGTTGAGTTTGAAATAGTAACCTCATAACTGTAATTCAAGTTTTGATTTAATCTCTAAGCATAGAAAAATATGTTTCTTCTCTAGATGGTTCTCTCATGTGGTCTGATAAGACCAAGCTGTCATATACACACTGGAGAGAGGGAAGACCAGATATAAAAAATGGCAAGTTTTTTGCTGGCTTGAATACTGATGGCTTCTGGGATATTCAGACTTTTAAAGTTATTGAAGAAATACTTTATTTTCAACAGCACAGCATTCTTGCTTGTAAAATTGAAATGGGTAAGTATGCTAATGTAGAGTTTCCACTCTGGGGAAAGAGACTATAAAGCCGTTAGCTTCACTAGTGGGAATCATGCAGTTGTCTTTTGAGTGCCCCCTCTGCATTCAGTCCTATGAGATGTGCTGCAAAGGTTAGGGAGGAAGGACAAGATATGGTCTCTGGTGTCATGGCCTTGATCCCAAGGAGTAAAATGCATTTGAGGAGCCAGCATTAAATTCTTTATCATTGCTTTATGTAGGTTAGTCTTATGTTATTTGGTACAGGCTTAAATTTGGAGGAAGTCAAGAGATCAATGAAAACAGGAATAATGAAAACAAAGAATGCATTGAGAGGAGATAAAACTTGGTCAAGCCTTAAAGGATGGCTAAGATTCTTATAAATAAGAAAATGTTTTTGGGTAGAGTTTTGACATTCTAGGCTAAAAATGAATGTCTCTCAACTTTGCCTAATTCCTTAAATAAATCTAATTTTAAACATATGTCAGTTTTAAATTTTGCACAGCTTAAAAATTGTTATTACAGCCCCTCTGCTCTAAGCCCTCTGCTAGCCCAGAGCCTGTCACAGTCACATCCAGGCTGATCTCCTGCCTTCACTGTGCTGCAGAGTAACTTCCTGCAGCAGCGTTTCCGTCAGCAATCTCCAGGGAGTCCCTATTATCAATTCCTTTGAGTCCATGTAAGCTTTGAGACTCTTTAGAAACCAGGGTCTATTCTAAAATTCTAGGCTTTCTCCCAGCCCCCATTTTTTCCTATTCTTAGCTCAGTAAAGATCTTTTTCCGTCAGACTGATCTCTTAATTGTCCCATCTACAGTATATGCCCATCCTCATCTGCACCTTTTTTTATGTTTTTTTCCTGCCAAGAAGTCTGCTACCTTCTTTCTTTTTTTTTTTTACATTTTTAATAAACTTTTCATTTTAGAATAGTTTTAGATTTACAGAAAAATTGTAAAGATAGGACAGAGAGTTCTCATATACACCGTAACCAGTTTCCCCTATTGTTGACATTTTACATTAAGGTAGTACATTTGTCACAACTAATAAACCAATATTGATAGATTATTATTAACTAAAGTCCGTACATGATTCAGATTTCCTTAGTTTTTACTTAATATTCTTTTTCCATTCAGGATTCCATCCGGGTACCACATTACATTTAGTCATCATGTCACCTTAGGTTCCTCTTGGCTGTGATAGTTTCTCAGACTTTTCTTGCTTTTGATGACCTAAACAGTTTTGAGGAGCACTGGTCATGTATTTTGTAGTATGTCCCTCAATTTGGGTTCGCTAATGTTTTTCTCATTAAACTGGGGTTTGAGGTGTAGGGGAAAACCACAGACGTAAAGTGTCATTCTCGTCACATGATATGAAGGGTATATGCTGTCAACATGACTTATCACGGTGGATTTTGACTTGGTATTGTTTCTCATCTTTCTCCACCGCAAAGTCACTCTTTTTTCCCCCTTTCTGTACTGTACTCTTTGAAGGGAAGTCACTATCCTCAGTCTGCACTTACGGAGAGGAGAGTTACTCTCAACCTCCCCGAGCAGAGAGTATCTATGTACATATTTGGAATTCTACTGCCCAGGAGATTTGTCTATTCTCCCTCATTCTTAAATTTATTCAGCCGTTTATTTATATCAGTATGAGCTCATGGTTATTTGTTCTATACTTTGGGTTGTAATCTAAGATACTGCATTATTTAACATTTTGCTCACATTGTTGCAGCTTTGGCCATTGGGAGCTCTTTCACTGGGCTGCTGTGTCCCTTTGAAATACCCTCATCGTTGTGGTTTTGTTGTTTGCTTTTGTTTTTAGCTTACTTTCTGCTTACCTTATTTCTTTTTAGTCCTAAATTCACCTACCTAATCTCTGGAGACCTAGTTTATCAACAGGCTTTCTGACTCCCTTAACAGATGAATCTCTCCTTCTCTAGTTACTCACATGTATTCTAGTGGTTCATTGTTTTGACCTCATTTCAGGTGTTGTTTTCTGTCCCCAACTACTATGTGAGCTCCTTAAATGAAAGACAATGTTTGTGCCTTTTTTTAATCAGCCAGACAACTGTAATGTTTAAGAGCCTATTATATGTGCCATGGCAATAAGAAAAATAAAGTATGCATTTGACCTCCCTTATTAATAAGAAACCCAGTTTATTTAACTTTTAAAATGATTGCATTCCAGTCTTACCCAAAATATGTATTCTAAATAATTTAAATTTAATAACTAACACTTTTAATTTAAATATTATAGTTGAATACAAGGAAGAATATAATACTACTCTGCCACAGTTTATCCCATATGAAGATGGTATTTACAATGTTATTCAAAAAAAGATGACATGGTATGAAGCATTAAACACCTGTTCTCAGAGTGGAGGTCATTTGGCAAGTGTTCATGACCAAAATGGCCAGCTCTTTCTGGAAGATATCGTAAAGCGTGATGGATTTCCACTATGGGTTGGCCTCTCAAGTCATGATGTAAGTCTTGTTTTGTTTTCCAGAAACTTTCCAAATATGTTAGAGGATTGGAAATTTGAGCATAAAATATTAATTCAAAGTCTAATATCAGATTAATCCCGGGACTCAATTTGCGTAGCATAGTGCTTTCTTATCTTTTCACAGCATAGAACAAATAGAAAATTATATTTGTAGAGTGCACTTGGGCCAATGGATGGTACTGCAGCTACTCTAGACACTGCCAGGCCATCCCAAGGGCCCAGCAGATAAATATCTCAACAACACCTCTATAACCTATTTGAGGCAGACCAACTGGAAAGCTGGTGAAAAGGAAATAGCACAGAATCAGAAAAACCTGAGTTCTAGTACTACTGCTGGGCCTTCCATTCACATATTGGGTGATCGTGAGCAAGTTATCTAACCTTTGCAGTCTCATTTCCTCATCTGTAAAATGGGGATGATAATATTTTCCTTAATATAGGATGATAGTCAAAATTAACAAAAATTTATGTAAAATGCCAAGTAAAATTCTTAATGTTAGGACTGAAAAAATGTATATTTTCTTCCCACGTTCCCCCTAGAAATTAGCACTATTTGAGAATAATCTTTTGCTGGTAAACTTGTCTTTTGTGCCACTCTTTGAGTCCTATTAATTAGTATATTCATCTACCTGTAATAGTGTTTAATATACAGAAAATAGACATCTATTGAGATTAGAATTGAAGGCCTAATTTTAATAATCTTTAGAACAAAGTGGGGAAGATAAAAGAAAGGATGGAAAATTAGGATTATAAAATCAAGGAAAAATCAAAAATAATCTTCCCATATGACCTTCTTAATAAATATTTTCCTCTTCCAGCTCTTTGCTGCTTGATGGCTTCTGTAATGTGAAAAAATGTAGCCAGAGACACAAACCACAAAACTATAAAATATAAAAAACAATATTCAGAATAATATGAAGGTTGGGATCATAAATCTGTAATTGTGACAAATGGAAGCCATTTGCACATCATTTAATTTCAAGTGTTATATAAACTCATCCTTTAAAAAAAATAAATCTAGAGACAAGGTACAGTAACTCTGTCTCTAAATTTAAAGTCCTACTTACATCGTGCCAGAGCGATGTCTCAAATCAAGGCATCAAAAGTAAATCCCTGATTTTACAAGTAGGTCCGGACCCACAACACTTGTAAGCAAGTAATTAACACTCCATTCCAATATTTCATAAAGTATGCATGTTCTTAATGTTCTTTTTGAAGTCACACATCTGGATTCAGGTTATCTCTATTATTGTTAAAACAGGGAAGTGAATCAAGTTTTGAATGGTCTGATGGCAGTGCATTTGACTACATCCCATGGAAAGAGAAAAAATCTGCTGGAAATTGTGTTATCTTGGATCCAAATGGAATTTGGAAACATGAAAAATGCAACTCTGTTACAGATGGTGCTATTTGTTATAAACCTAAGAAATGTAAGGCTTGATTTTGAATAACTATCTATTTACTAAAATATGACACTTGTTTTATGTACATGATAAATATGCAAAGGAATTTTAATAGATTTTTAAATAAGGTTTACTCAAAAGTCCTGTAAAAATAATTTTATACATTGTGAAGATAAACAAATTTGATATACCCATTCAGAGAACTTGTTCCCAAACACTTTCAGTTGTTCTATCACGGGGTAAGTTTACTCTAGATTTTTGAATTTTAATTTCACTTAGCAATGTTTTTCAAAAGCTGAGATGCTCCTTTTAAAAAAGGATTCCACAGCATAAATATTGGAAATACCTCAGGTGATTTACCATATTGATGGCTCTGAGAGTGTCTATAGTGAACAAGTCTATGTAACTTGGTGTAACTAAGCATTTTCCAAACTTACATGATCCTTAAAATTTAAAGAAAGAGCCCCTTCCATCAGAGGCTGGACTTGCGCTCATCCTCGGTGGGCGGAGCGTGAACCCTGGGGAAGAGCACAAGAAGCTGGGCTCCCAGGAGCTGCAGAGGCTGCTTGGGCAGGCCAGGAGATGGTAGCGGCCTTGGTCACTGAAGCTCTGGTTCTCAGTGCTTGCCATGTTTTCTGCTCTGAAGAATCCTCAAGGGGCCGGCCCCGTGGCCAAGTGGTTAAGTTCACGGGCTCCACTTCAGCAGCCCAGGGTTTTGCTGGTTCGGATCCTAGGCGCAGACATGGCACTACTTCTCAGGCCACGCTGAGGTGGCGTCCCTCCTGCCACAACGAGAAGGACCCACAACTAAAATATACAATTATGTACTGGGGGGATTTGGGGAGGAAAAGCAGGAAAAAAAAAAAGAATCCTCAAGAGAAGATTCAACATTTAGAATCGAACAGACTCAGGCAGAAGAAAATGTGAAAACCTTATCTAGAGAAATGAGTGAATACAAGAAAGGGAGAATGATATAAAGAATGAGAAATAAAGGTACAATCAAGAACTGACATCTCAGTTGTTAGATACAGAAAATAAATGTAATCTTCTGGAAAATCAATTGGAATACATGAGAAATATGACAAAGCATGCAGAAATGGAGAGGACGGCTGTGTTAGAGAAACAGACTTTACGGGATGGAGGAGAATGACAACATGATCAGACACAAATTCAGCGCTGCATTGGGTTGAATAGTGTCCCCCAAAATTCATGTCCACTTAGAAGCTCAGGATGTGACCTTTGTAGGTGTAATTAGTTAAGAGGAGGTGATACAAGTATGGGCCTTAAATCCAATGACTGGTGTCCTTACAAGAAGAGAGACAGGGTCAAACAGAGGAAACATTTGACCAGAGAGGCAGAGATTCCAGTGATGCAGCTACAAGCCAAGGATTGCCAGCATCACCAGAAGGTGAGAGACAGGCACGAAACAGATTCTTCTCAGAGCCTTCAGAAAGAACCAACTCTGCTGCCGTGTTTTCAGACTTCTGGCCTCCAGAACTGTGAGCAAATAAACGTCTGTTGTTTTAAGCCACCAAGTTTGTGGTAATTTATTATGGAAGCCCTGGGAAACTAAGATAAGAACAAACTTCAAAAGCTGGATCTTCAAAAAAAGAAAATAACAAATATTGGTGAGCATGGGGAGAAATTGGAACCCTATGTATTGCTTGTGGGAATATAAAGTGGTATGTAGCCACTGTGAAAAACGGTATGGTGATTCCTCAAAATGCCTAACATGGAATTATCATATGATCCAGCAATTCCACTTCTGGATGTAAACCCAAAAGAAGTGAAAGCAGGAACTCGAATAGATATTTGTACAACCATGTTCATAGCAGCATTCTTCACAATAATCAAAAGGTGGAAGCAATCAAAGTGTCTATTGACAGATGAATGGATAAGCAAAATGGGGTATATGCTATGGAATATTATTCAGCCTTAAAAGAGGAAGGAAATTCTGACATGTAATATAAATGGATGAACCTTGAAGACATCATGTTAAGTGAAATGTCAGTCAAAAAGGACAAATACTGTATGATTCCACTTATATGAGGTACCTAGAGTACTCAAATTCATAGAGACAGAAAGTATCCTGGTGGTTGCTGGCTGGGGGAGAGAGCAGTGGGAAGTTACTATTTAATGAGTACAGAGTTTCAGTTTTGTAAGACGAAAAAGTTCTGGAGATGGATGGTGGTGACGGTTGCAGAATAATGTGAATGTACTTAATGCCACGGAAGTGTAAACTTAAAAATAGTTATGATGGTAAATTTTATGTTATGTGTATTTTACCACAATAAAAAAAAATTGAACCTTCTTGAACAGGAATATAACAAACTTGGCCCTTGCAGAAAAAATGCAAGAGTTGGAAGCAAAACTCCATGAAGAACAGTAAAGAAAGAAAGTGTATGCAAGCATAAGACAGCCCAGTTGCGGACTGAATTAGAAACAAATAGACTTTGAAGATAAGGCATTTCCATATATCCCAAATAGAAGATGAATTTAAAAAAAAATCCCAGCCATTCAGAAAAGTCCAGCAGTCCTAGCCATGCACTGGTAGCCAATGTTCAACATATTTTGCATCCAATGAAGTAACACGCTTCATTGCCTTGTGCAATGCTGGAGTAGTCAGCAGTATATTTTTGGCAAAGCAGCCATTTTCACAAGGTAGTAAAAGCAAGAACTTACTAGTAATGTCTCCCTCCACCAGCAGTATTAATGAATAGTTGTCACAAGTCTTACAGACTTTACAGATGAATTTGGAAAATGAGTTTTGATCATCAGCAAGGGGGAAACCTACCTAGGAGTTGTCACCTGTCAAACTGAAGGAACGCTTAGAGCTCAAACTATTAGCATTAGTGGGAAGAATGGGGGCAAAAGCCAATCAGACAACTAAAGTTCAAAAAAGATCAAGCCCAACTGGAGACAAAGAAGATAGAGAAGCAGAGAAGGAATTAAGAGCCATCACAAAGTCCCTGGGTGAAGAAGGAAACAGCAGCAGCCATTCTTCTGGAATCACAGGGACAACAAGTAAGAAGAAATCTACTAAACTGAGACATGGAGAAAAAAGCCGGAGAAGCCTTCTATTACTGAAGGACGTGCAGAACATACATGACGTGTACAAAGCAATAGTTTGGGATGAGGTTACGGACCATACCGGGTCAGAGCTTTGATTCAGATAATCCGTACCTCATCAATGGGATGTGGATAATTTACTTTCCGGTTGTTATGCCCTCTTCTTTTAGAATTGATAGGTGTTAAGGGATACAGGCTTCTTGTGTTACACAGCACAATTAAAAATCAAACAGTTTAAATGGAACAGTTAAATTCCAGGGGAATTTTTAAGAGCTGAGAAGCCACACCCAGTCTTTTTTTGTTCGAGACAGATTCTGCTGTGCTGATATACTGCCCTTTGTAAACCAATTACCAAATTTTCACTTGTGGGTGTGGTTTTTAAACGTTCTTTATGTGGCAAGGTAAAACTAGGTTTATATAATCAAAATGAAAAAGGACTCTAGAGAAAGAAAGAATTTCAATTATTATTTCAAAGTAGTTACAGGCCTGCCCAGCCTGTCTTTGTTTCTTTTCCTATTCTGTCTTTCCAATTGTTTTTACTTTAGTCTAAATCCATCTTAGAGGGCTAAGTACTTTCCTCTATCCTCTTAGGTTTTAAAAATGGTATTCCAAAAAGCTCATTAGAATGTATACTCTTAGGATTGGGCTGTGTCTTTCTCTGGTGTGTGTATTGAGTTGAATGTTCTTACCTACAGGAACCAGTTTCAAATAGGAACATTTAATGAAGTTTTAAAGCCAGTCATTTTTTCTGTGCATTTTTACAATTGTGTCTAACATTTTTATAGCTAAAGAGGCGTCCTCTCATACATCCTCATCAAGATGTCCAGCAGTAAAAGGGAATGCGTCACAGTGGATCCAGTACAGGGACCACTGTTATGCATCTGACCAGGCATTGCACAGTTTCTCAGAAGCCAGACAGTTTTGTTCAAAACTTGGTGAGTTAAAATTTGTTGATTTTCTTTGACTCAATAATTTAATCATTGGAATTTTTCTTAAGGAAGTAATTTGAAATAATGGTTATATCTTTGAAAATATTTTTGAGCACTCACTATTTATAATAACACTGTAACCTAATTGCCCAGTGGTGGGGAAATGGCTAAGATTTTATGATATATGAGCTCAATGGAATATTGGAATAGCCATTAAAAATGTTCAATGTAAGGGGCCAGCCCAGTGGTACAGCAGTTAAGTTTGCACATTCCGCTTTGGTGGCTTGGGGTTTGCTGGTTCAGATCCTGGGTGTGGACCTACCCACCACTTGTCAAGCCATGCTGTGGCAGGCATCCCACATATAAGTAGAGGAAGGTGGGCACGGATGTTAGCTCAGGGCCAGTCTTCCTCAAAAACAAAAAATGTTCAATGTAAGAATAAGTAAATGGAAAATAAAGGTATGTTGGAAGACATATGATAAAAAATTGCTGGGGGCTGGCCCCATGGCCTTCTGGTTAAGTTCAGCACACTCCACTTCAGCAGCCTGTGTTCAGTTCCCAGGCATGGACCTACACTACTCGTTGGTGGCCTGCTGTGGTGGTGACCCACATACAAAATAGAGTAAGATGGGCACAGATGTTAGCTCAGGGTGAATCTTCCTCAAACAAAAAGAGGAAGATTGGCAACAGATGTTAGCTCAGGGCAAATCTTCCTCAGCAAAAAACAAGAAAAAAGAAAAGAAAAAATTGCTAAGTGAACTGTTATGTGAAAATAATGACAAATGAAACAGTTTTAAACATAGGTAGATATGCTTAGATGAAGAGATTAAAAGGTAAATTTTTGTAAAGTTGATTAAGTAGTAAATACAAAATCGTTTATTTTCCATTACTTAGTTATTAATATGTATGCTTAGCCTGACCAGGGTAACAAAATCAGAGAAGCATGGGTTGTTCATTCATTCTACGATAGCAATGGCCCACAGCCGCTGATCACCATAAGGAACAGAACTTTTCGTCTTCAGATTTATATATTTTAGAAAGAGCAGCAATGATTGACTCTCTCCCATGATAAATTTAGCCTTTAGTCAAACTGTGAAATGACTTCTAGGAAGACCACCTAGAGTCTTTCAAAGACCTGCGTCCTTGGGTAGCAGTTTAGCCAGGCAGATGGCACTTATCTCATTTATTTTGCTAACTGTGTGGAGACACTAGACTGATTTAAAAATCTCCTTGTTACTGCTTGCTTACATGGTGGGAGCTTTTGTGTGGGAGCTGTTGTGTGTTATACATGTATATACATATACTCATGATGGGAACTACTGCGAGCTATACATAGATATGCTCTGAAAGTCAGAAGCCTTTTGCTCCTAAAGGAGAAAATAGAAGGGTTTCCTGTCATGATAGTGTTGGGGTTAAGCACTTAAGCCTTGGAGGCAGACAGGTCTGGGTTCAAATCCCAGCTGCTACACTTACAAGCGGAGTGATATTGTAGAAGTTACACAATTGTTTCTCTTTTCTCATCAGAACAGTGAGAATGAAAGGAGTCCTTACTTCAAAGGTTGAGTAAAGGTTGGGTTGTTGTAGGAATGAATGAAATGAGATAATGCATGCAAATATAGCACAGTGCCCTGCAGATAGTGAGCATTCAAAACTATTCTTATTACTAGAAAGACTGAGGTTGACTTGCTAATTCTCTACCTGGCTAGCTGTGTAAACCTGAACAATTTACTGAACCTCCTTGAGCCTCAGTTTCCTCATCTGTAAAATAGTGCTAATCCCTTCCTCCCCAGAGTTATGGAACATTAAACAAGGTAACACATTAACTACCTGCACCCTGTGGTGATCAATGAAGGAGTAAGGCTTTCCTTCGCCGTTCTGTAAATACCCTCCTCTGAGGAAGAAATGCGTTTAGTTCAAGTCTGGAGAAGCTTGTT
The DNA here is from genome assembly GCF_021613505.1 of Equus quagga. NCBI lineage: Eukaryota > Metazoa > Chordata > Mammalia > Perissodactyla > Equidae > Equus > Equus quagga. The sequence goes on along the minus strand of NC_060270.1, from coordinate 100,871,253 downwards.
GCCGTTGGAGACTATTCGATTCCATTGAGGATAGATTTCCCAGTCTAGTTATTATTTTATTTCTATCCCTTGCCTGATGCTGGTAATAACACTGTTTTCTCTGTGGGTTTGGGACGACCCACATGTGAATACACAATTGAATACTCATTTATTCAATTCCATGCCATATTTAGGAACTTACAATGGGCATGACCAAGTACTCTTACGTATAAGATAATATTAAAAGGAAGGCTAATTCTCTCCCATATTGCAAGCCTATTTGCTTTTATTTTCATTTTAACAGTAGCAAATTTAAAGCTGAGGCATTATACAGAAATAGTTGTTGAAGAGAGAGTGCTTAAAATCTATCGGGGAGCCCGTATTTCCACCCTCACATACTCCGCTCCTTATGACTAGTTGTTCACTCACAGAGGTCTCATGGGATAGGCGGTTCCAAGATCAAAGATATCACTAGGTAAACATTTTGAAGAAACAGAATTTCTATGTACGAAGTTTCAATCTAGAAGTTATCAATGTTATACTTTTTAATGTGTGACATAAATACCAGATTTCAAAAACATTTCTGTGTCAAGTTTGAATTTCTCAATGATCTTGATCATGATAGGTTTTTTTCAAATGGCTGCTCGAAAATAAAACACTTCCCTAGTTTGCATAAAGCTGATTCATTTGGGGTTTGTTTTCCTTCAACAGATCATTCCGCAAATATTGTTACCATAGAAGATGAAGACGAGAATACCTTCGTGAGCAGACTGATGAGGGAAAATAATAATATTACCATGAGAGTTTGGCTTGGATTAGCTCAACATTCTGCTGGTAAGGGACATCCTGTGTGTACACTGTGGGAAGAGAGTTCTAACTTGTCCTAAATACCAAGGCAGCCTTACTAAAGAATGTTGAGTGATGGCCAATTCAGATGCTTCTTGTTGATGAATAAGCTAGGTCTGCTAGCTCTTTGGGAGGCTTCTAATTCCTAATGAATAAGTGAGTGACTTATTAATAACGATGGAAACACTAATGAAATAAAAATCAAGTTAAATCAACTGGGATTGTTCTAGAGACTTAAGATGCTTGTATAAACAGGATATTTTTTTCTGCTGCAATAGTATCTGTATTTCCTGTGTCCCCACAAGGAAGCATCACTTACTTCCCTTAGAGTTCTAGTGTCTATCACCCTGTGTTTTTCAGGCTTATAACTCTGTTATTCAGAAAGTTCTCTTCTTGTCAGTCCCTTCCCTCTTGAAACATTTTTACCATAGAGCATAATTAAGTCTTTATAGTGATTTTTTTTTTCCAAACTAGCTAAGTAAAATTGCAGGGAATTGATTCAAAAAGATTTGTGGAAGAATTTTTCAATACAGAATAATAGATATAAGGTTTGAGTGAACTTGGAATTGATAAAGAATGAATTAGTACAAATTTGAGAGAAGGACAGGAAGTCTTTATCATATTTATGCAAAGTTGAATTCTAAATAATTAAAATAAATTTGAATTCCAAAATATTAAGTACTTGTCAAAAAGTGTATGGATTCAAAGTTGGCCGTCTAATTGAATTGTAAATTCTGTTCACACTGTCACCACAAGGTGGTGCTGCATCAGCTGTAAAACAAAAATGGAGTCATAGTGGGGAAGACCCTCCGGGATCCTTCCTCCCCACCAGTACATCTTTAATGATATGAGTTTTTTAATTGGAGGACGGGAGGGAGGGGGAGAGCAGCCCTTAGAAATATATCCCTCACACAATAAATGTGCAAGCATTCTGCACTTGAATCCAAATGCCACATTCTATATCAGCGCTAATGGAACTTTCTGCAAAGATGAAATTAGTCTATATCTGCACTGACCAATGTAGTAGTCACTAGCCACATATGGCTATTGAGGATTTGCAATGTGACAAGTGCCACATGGATAAAGAGAACAGATTCGTGGTTACCAGAGGAGAAGGGTATTGGGGGGTGGGCAGAATGGGAAAAGGGGCACATATATATGGTGACAGATAAAAATTAGACTACTGGTGGTGGACACGATGCAGTCTATACAGAAATTGATAAGTAATAATGTATAGTAGGAATTACACAATGCTATAAACCTTTATGATTTCAATAAAATAACTGAAAATAAATGTGACAGGTGCAACTGATGTTTGTTTTTTTTCACTTTTAATACATTTCATTTTAAATAGTGGCATAGCACAAGTCTAAGTAAATGAGTTGTATGAGCTACATGCCTTTTTCTCTTAGTAATTCAGTTGCAATAAACATAGCTGTACTTAATTTCTTTCTTTAGATCAGTCTTGGAATTGGTTAGATGGATCAAAAGTGACATTTGTCAAATGGGCAAATAAAAATAAGAGTGGTGTTGGAAAATGTAGCATTTTGTTAGCTTCAAATGAAACTTGGATAAAAGTTGAATGTTTGAATGGCTACGGAAGAGTTGTCTGCAAAGCTCCTCTGGGTAAGTGTGTAACCTGTCTTTAAGGAATGTTTTTCAGAACAGGTCAGGAAATAAATGTATGACTCAATTATATGCAGAGTTTTGTACTTGGTTCTAAAGTATTTAATCCTTAAAGTATACCAAAAAAATCTTGATTAAGTCATAGAGATTCTTTCCCTCAGAAAAATAGATTACGAAAGACAGTAAATGCGCAAGATGTCTAGGACTCCTAGAGGAAATTACTGAAGAGTCTAAACTTTGTGTAATTCTTTCCTAAGAAAAATGGAAGCTGCCAGAGTATTAGGGAGTTCGTTTCCTTGAGAATGTTCTTAAGGTGTATTTTATTCTACAGTTTGAATATGTAAAAGCTCAAAGTCTACTTCCTCAGTTAGTTTGTTTCCTTTCTCCTCATTCCTGTAAAACTCATGATTAACCTCACAACAATGCAAAACTGGATTTAATTACTTAAAATGTCGTGGGTATCTGTAGGAAATCATAATTTGAACTTGTTTATCATTGTGAATTGATACATAAAATAACTGTACAAATCTTATCTTACATAACTTCATTTCTACAGAAAGAGCCTAAATTTTTCACAGCAACATTTTTAAAGATCAAGCATAAACATGGCCATTTCCATGTACAAATTTTAAAGATAAAACCCCAATTCTAGGTGATTGGTATCTATATAATCACACATTGATTCGGCAAATATTTAGAGTGTCTCCTATATGTCATGCCCTTTTCTGTGTGCTGGGGTGCACCTGTGAACAAGACAAATAAGATACTTTTCTCACAGAACTTACAATCTAGTAGAGGAAGACAGATAATAAGTAACCAAGCAGGTCCATTTTTTAAAGCGAGGAAAATATCTAGTAGTTATAAACTCTGTGTGATCGAGACTAGGGGGGTGGCTGCTCAAGACTGGGTTATCAGGGAAGACATCTAAGAGCGGACACAATGAAGCTGAGATCTGAAAGGCCAGTTAAGCAAAGACTAGGGAAGAGGCACCCCAGGCAGAGGTACCAGTTGGATCAAAGAGCCTAAGGCCGCACGAGCTTGATGAGCACTCAGGAAGACCCGGAAGGTGTGCAGCTGCCAGACACCTAGGCTCTGGAAGCAAGGGTCAAGAGTTCGGCTTCTATTCTGAGTGGAATGGAAAGCAATTGGGAGATTTTTGGGGGTGAGTGGGAGCAGCGTCAAGGTGGTATGAACCAAGAGTTCTGTTTTGGCATTTTGAGCTATCCATGTCATGAGATATCCATAGGGAATGTCTAGTATGCTGCCAGACACACGAGAGAGAACGGAGGTCAGCATAGAGACGGGGCCATCTGGACAGCAGGCAGAGAAGGAGCCTGGGACAGCATTTGAAATTGAATAACTAGAAACTAAATGAGGTCATCCTAAAGGCCTAAAGCATTTTAAAGCAAATAATACTTTATTTGGCCCTGATAAGTCAAATACAGAAATTTACAGCTTTTAGCAATTTGCTATCAAAGTAAGGTAATATGTTGAGAGTTGTATTCTCAAAAGGGTGATGGGAAGGGAAAGTGAGGATCATGATAGTGCTGTAATTTCTTTGAAAGAAAATTGCCCTAGCAATGAAGAGGATTTGAACAAAAAGGAAAACAGTTAAATATGAAAAGAAAGCACTTACGTGTTGGATGGTGAGTTTGAATTCTGTGTTAATGCTATGGAACAGTCAGGAACTTATTGTATCTAATTTGTACAGGGTTTATGTACATGACACACAGCCTAAAGAAGAAAATCAATAGTGATCCCTTCTATATTCTCTCCCCAATGTCAATGCTCTCCCTCTTCCAGGCCCCGATTACAGAGCAGTGGCTATCACAGTTGCCGTGCTGAGCATCTTAGCTCTCATCAGTGGACTGATCTGGTTCCTCCTGCAGAAGAACCGTTTGCACTGGGCTCGCTTCTCTTCAGTTCGATATGAACAAGGAGTGAATGAAGATGAGATTATGCTTCCTTCTTTCCAAGACTAAATTCTTCTGAAAGTTTGCTGATTTGCACTAAGGTGTTAGGAAAAGTGAGCCATTTAAAATTTTCCCAGTGTCATTATTGACTCTGTTCCAAAGTAGAAGCCTTAAGGACACGTTCAGTTCTTATTGTTATTCTGGTATCCACAATGAATGCCCCTCGGAATGCCATGTGTATAACTCCGCTTAACAGAATGGAGAGGAAGCAAAGCTAGAAGAAAAGTCCAGTTGTTCGTAGGGTAGCAAATTTAACGTGCATTGTCTCTGTAAGAATGTGGTTGGTAACTAGGATGTGTATATTTTAATGGCATTTTAACACAACTTCTTAGAAAATTAAAATTAGCATATTACTAGGTCACGCATCTACCTTTTAATTTTTAAGAACATCCAGCCAAATGCAAAATGACTACCTCAAGGTAAAAGCTATGAATAATATCAGCATTGTTTTAAAACAGTCATTTGTAGCATTTGGGGTAAATTATTAAACAATGAGCCATGCTTATTTTTTACACAGCAAAATGATGCCTCTTGGCAAGATGCTTCTTATATTATTCCAAAGATATTTCATACCAAAATTATTTAAATGCAAATGTTTTGTTCTGTTCATAGTTATTTATAAAACAAAGGCTTTTTTTTTTAAGGCATGTTTTGTTTTCCTCCCTAAAGTCCCAGTACACAGTTGTACATCCTAGTAGTAAGTTGTTCTAGTTCCTCTAAGTGGGACGCCACCACAGCATGGCCTGATGAGCAGTGTGTAGGTCCACACCCAGGATTCAAACCCACAAACCCTGGGCTGCCAAAGCAGAGCACATGAACATAACCTCTATGCCACAGGGCCCCAAAACAATGGCTTTTAAAGAAGATTTGGTACTTAACATTTTCTAAAGTTTGGGAACATTATTTTTAGATTGAGTAGATACCCTGTAGCAGTGTGTTTTTTGTCTTGTGTACAACATATGACTATTTCCTTTTGAAAAGGAATCAGCTAAAGATGAGTTTTTGAAAATTTTACCGTTTATATATTTTACATGGCATGTCAACTTTTGACTAAGAAGTTTTTATTACTTTGTTATCTTTTTACATGAGCTAAAGACAGGAGGGATCTCTGTAGGAAATTGTGTATCTTGATTAAGTAAAAATGAAAATTTTATAATGAAACTCTAGACCTTATGATTACTACTATAACATATAAAATTATGAATGATTAATGAAACTGTTTTGTGGTTATCACTTTAAATTTTACCACCTAAGAATATATTCTTAATAATAACTTTCACTGGACATGGTGAATGTTTTATTCAGTGTTTAATTTATATTTGTACTTTAGAATATTTTTGTATAAAATTCAGAGATTTATTTTAAAGTTGAGTGTTTATACTATGATGAAGTTGTAAATAATTTTCTAAGACAGTTTTAGTGTAGTCTAAAAATATAGATGTCCTGAAATATTTTTTACTGAATTTGTTAGACTAGTTTTCTTGTCCTGTGATCTAAACAATTCTAGTCATTAAGACTTTCTTCAAAAAACTAAACCAGCTTGAGGTGAAAAGTACAGCTACACAGATCTTCCTGGACTTATGATGGGGTTACATCCTGATAAACCTTAAGTTGAAAATGCGTTTAATACACCTGACCTGCCGAACATCATAGCTTAGCCTAACCTACCTTAAACATGCTCAGAACACTTACATTAGCCTACAGTTGTGCAGAATCATCTAACACAAAGCCTATTTTCTACTAAAATGTTGGATATCTCATGTAATTTATTGAACACTGCACTGAAAGTGACAGACAGAATGGTCGTGTGGGTGCAGAATGGCTGTAAGAGCAGCAGTCATTCACCCTCATGGGCACTTGGCTGACTGGGAGCTGTGCTCGCTGCCGCTGCCCAGTATCACTGGAGAGTATTGTACCACATATCACTAGCCCAGGAAAAGATCAAAATTCAAAGTTTTAAGTACAGTTTCTATTGAGCGCATATTGCTTTCGCACCATCATAACATAGAAAAACCATAAGCCGAAACATCGTAAGTCTGGGACCGTCTGTATATAGCAGTGATGTCATAGTAAAGTTTTATTTTTCTAAGAAGAGTGTTGTTGATCCTTGCTGAAAAAAATATCTCTATATGGGGCTTTATTATGTTAGGCATATAGTATGACAAGAAATAAAGGGTCCAGCTATTGTAAAGTGAAACATCCTTAACATTTTGTTTGCATTTTTTAAAGAATAAATATAATTATTCCTATATCTCTGAATGTTTGATTTTAGTCTCTTTTCAGATTCCTTTGACTTAGCATGTCTTGTAACTATCGGATCAGCAGAGATTCCATCTATGGCCCACTTACTTCTCATTCTTTGTGCCCCCCTCAGGAGATCCTGTCCACCACCTTCCACCCCAAGGCCTTCATCGGCCACTTCTCAGTCAGTAGTTCAAATACCTAGTTCTGGGTTCATATTTCCAACTCCCATTGGACAATCTACACAAAAGTCCTTCTCAACTCAAACAGAACTGCCCATATTATGTTCCCCTCCCATGTCCCCCTGTTCCAGTGTCTCAGAAGAACTGAAGACAGCCTTTGCCCATCTTCCTTAACTAACCCAACCCCCATATCTGGTCCGACATTATTGATCTTTCCAATCCAGGTACCTAAAAAAGCGAGCAAAAAGACCTAACGATAACATACAGGGGACAAATATAGAAGTGATACCAATGATCCTTCTTTTTTCCCCCCTTACCCCCTGCACAGCATGTCCCCCTCCCCGATCCTAGGACAAGATACTTGCATTATCTGGGAGTTCTCACCTGCAAATGGCTGCTGCAGTGTTGGTAACCCCCAATCCTGACCCTACTGCCAGGGCAAGTCAGAGATTCAGATTTCTTTATCTTGGTTCGTTTAATCCTAAAACCCTCTTGGAGAAACAAAGACCTAATTAGTTATCAGTTCAACAACTTTATCTTGCTTAAGAAGACAAATTTTAGCTAGATCTCAAAGACTTTTTTTTTTAAAAAAGACCTCATGATCTATACAAAGTTACCTCTAATCCCTATATATTCTAAATTAAAACATTCTCACACCATCTACTCTCAACAAATTTGATATACATGTCTCTTTTTTCTAAGCTAAATTAATCACAAGCAGAATTTTAGAAACTTTTTTCACCTTCTCAGAAGTTCTTTTTATATTCTCTTTCAATTAATATGAAGACACCATACCTTTGTCTCCTAGGCTAGAAACTCAGAAGTCATCCCCAAGACCTCTCTTTCTCATCTCCCTAATCCAACAATTCCATCAGTTTTACCTCAGACTTCTCACAGAGTGGCTATCTCCATTGCCAACTGTCTTAGTTAAGGCCTTTATCCTTTTTTTTTCTCCTTAGATTATTTGAACAAGCCTCTTCACTGGTCTTTCTCATCAGCCTTCCTCTTGATCCCATTTTCCCCATTCCTGGGCTTAGGGGAGCAGAAAAACACAGAGGAAGACTCACCAGTTGTTTTGGTCTAAAGTTGTCTCGACCTGACTATCTCAGGCCAAAAGGGGGCTCAGCAATGCCCAGCCCAGGGACCTTCCCCTGGGACCTTATATAGGTTGATGTTAGGCCTGAGAAGTCCTAGCGTTTTGGTCCCCTGGCCAAATACCCTTTTAACACAATGTAGTGTCAAGTCAATATTGCTCCAATTGCTAAACAACAAAGAGGCAAAGTTAGATAAAACTGGACTCCAGGAATTAGGAAGACATTGGTGATCTTAGCCAATGGGAATGCAGCAGAGCGGTGGAGCCAGAATCCAGATGGGAGTGAGCTGAAAAGTGAAAGGGAAATTAGAAAATGCGAGACATGAAATCCTGAGAGAAGTATGGAAAGGAAAGGGGTCGGGCCATAGCTAGAGGGAGAAGGAGGGTTGAAGAAGGGTTTTTTCCAAAGGAGCAGGGAAAGAGATTCCTGGGTTTAGAAGCTGAGAGGAATGAAAAACAAACAAAAACCAAAAACAGTAGACAGAAGTTGATGATGCAGGGGGGAGAGGGGGAGTCATTAATGGCAGAAGATCTTGGAGAAGATGGGATGAGAGGGGCAGTTCTAAGCCCACAGAACAAGAAATGAGGTTTGGATGGGATGGGGGGAAGCAAGCCTTCCTCTCTGAGGTCACAAGAGGAGGACCTGCATGAAAGAGAAAGGAAGAGCAGATGTATTTGAAGATGTTTGTCTACACATGATGGCCCCCATTTTCCTGTTGAATAGAAGGTGAGGACTTCTGCTGAGAATCGTGGGTAGCAACCTGGGTCCCAGATTGAAGAGAGTAATAAAAAATTGAAATACCTGATGAGGACAATAACCAAAAGAAAATAAAAGGATCACAGAAGAGGTATACAGGGCCCAGATGAATTAAAAGCCATATTTTTGTAGTGACAAATATCAGGAAGATTGATCTCTTCTACCTGTCTCCAGTTACTTCAGTAAAGTTGAGGAAAAGGAGTCTGTGAAGAAGAAAGAAGAGACCTCAAAAAATTAAAAATAGAACTACTATATAATCCAGCAATCCCACTTTTGGGTGTATATCCAAAGGAAACAAAAACAGGATCTTGAAGAGATATCTGCACTCCCATGTTCATTGCAGCATTATTTACAATAGCCAAGACACGGACGCAACCTAAGTGTCCATCAATGGATGAATGGATAAAAAAAATGTGATATATATTTTTATATAGATAGATATGTTTGTTTACTTATTAATAAATATATATTTATTTTATTTATTTATAATGGATATATATCATGATATGTATATCCATTATAATATATATATTTATAATAGAATATGACTCAGCCACGAGAAAGAAGAAAACTGCCATTTGCAACAATATGGATGAACCTTGAGGGCATTATGCTAAATGAAATGTCAGCATCACATGAAAAAATTTTTCGTAACTATATATGGTGATAGATGTTAACTAGACTAATTGTAGTGATCATTTTGCAATATATACAAATATTGAATCATGTTGTACACCTGAAACTAATATAATGTTATATGCCAATTATATCTCAATTTAAAAAAAAGAAATGTCAGACAGAGGAAGGCAAATACTGTATGATATCACCTACGTGTAGAATCTAAAAAAGCCAAACTCCTAGAAACAGGGAGTAAAGTGGTGGTTACCAGGAGCTAAGGAGTGGGGGGAATGGGGAGATGTTGGACAAAGGGTACAAACGTCCAATTATAAGATGAGTAAGTTCTGGGGATCTAATGTACAGCACGGTGATTATTGTTAGTAATACTGGATTGTATACTTGAAAGTTGCTAAAAGAGTAGATCTTAAGTATTCTTACCACAAAAAGAGAAATAATTATGTGATGGGATGAAAGTATTAACTAACACTATGGTGGTAATCATTTTGCAATATATAAGTGTGTTAAATCAATGCGTTGTACGCCTTAAACTTACACAATGTTATATGTCAATTATATTTCAATAAAGCTATGGAAAAACTTTTAATTGTAAAAAAAAAAAAAGACCCCCATGTTCAGAGTTGGCCAGGTGGACGCAACAGAGGAAGAAGGGAGGGTAGGGTACCCAGGCTGGATGGAGAAGGGAGAAATAAAAGGCTGGGGAAGATGAAGTCAAGGGACTGGACTCTGGAATGAGGTCAAAGTGGAGGTAAATTGGAGTGAAAGAGATGGAGAAATAAAAGGTGTGAGGTGTGATTGGAAAGTAGAGCATTATAGTGAGAGATTTTAATAAAAGATCACAGTGACCCACACAGAGGTAGTCAGTAGTCTGTTTTGTCATATTAGCATAAAAAAATGAGGAAGTGTGCATCAAAGTTAACAGGGGAAAAAATATACTGTCCCTTAGTTCAATGACCTAGAAACAAAACACTGTTGAAATGGGTTACTTGCCTAAATTAAAATGATTTGTTAGGATGCCAACTCTATTGTAAATCTAACCATTATTTGAAAATTAGTTTAATGCAAAGTAATCCACAGTGATAAAATATACTTTGGTGCCTGAGCTGAACGTGGAGAGAACTTTCTCAATTCTGTGCATGACTGCACAGAACTGTGAACTTTACTTCTGTAGGTAGCACGATAGAAGCGTCCAGGAGCAGAATGTTTGAACATTTAAACATGGGGTAACTTGGAAACGAGTTGCTTAGAGTTTGGGTTTAGTATATAAATCCATCATTGACAGCCTGAGAAGAAGAACGAAAACAAGTTGAGCAAGACCTTGATACTTTGGCAAAGGAGCTGAACCTGGAATGGGTGGCAGCGTCCAGCAGAAGACCTGGGCTCGGGTTTGTGTTTTGGCCTTCACTGTGTCCTCATGCGTATAGTCATGTCCCTTCTCAGTAAATGATGACGGCCCCTACTGCCTCGGACACTGTGACGCTCCTCATGGACTCTGATCAGATTTCTTGGTGCAACCACTCCATTTCAGACTGGACTATTAAAGGCATAGAAAGGGTTAGAAAGGGTTGAGATCGTGAAAGAAAGAATGACAGAACTGTCCCACATTGAAGGAGACCAAGGAGACACGACATCTCAGTGCAATGTATGATCCTGGATTGGATTTTAGAAGAGAAAGAGAACATTAGAGTGACAATTGGCGAAATATGATAAGGCCTGTAGATTAGTTAATAGTATTCTGATCATTGTACTGGAGTCATAGATGATGTTAATATTTAGAGAAGCTGGTTGAAAGATTACGGAAACTCTTTGTACTATTTTTGCAACATTTTTGAGAGTCTGAAACTATTTCAGTCCAAATGAAAAGTTTTAGAAATTACGGAGAGACGTTCCAGAAGGCAGCGGGCCAGCGGGATGTGGCTGCCCGGGTCAGCACCAGGGGGGCCCCCTCCCCGCGGCCCCTCCCCTCCCCTCCCCGCGGGGGCCAGCTCGGAGGGAGGGCTCGGGCGGCGCTCCGCACTTCCGAGAAGCGCCGCGCTCGGCGCCCGCACCCGCCGTCATGCCCCGGGCCGCGCTGGCCGCTCTCCTGCTGCCGCTGCTGGGCCTCGCCGCCGCCGCCGTCGCGGGTAAGCTGCCCCCTGCCGCGCCCCCTCCTCGGCCTGGAAGCCCGGACCCCGCGCGACCGCCTTCGGCCCCTGCCCGGCGGCGAAGACTCTCCACCCCTCCCTGCCCGAGGGCTGCCCCGAGGGGCTGCATCCCCACCTGGCATCTGGCCGTCACCCGCACGCCCGCCCCGTGCGCCCGCGTGGACCCTGGTGCCTGGTCATGCCCTACTCTCCTCCCGTTCCGTGGGTTCCGAGACAGCGCCCCAGGGAAGGGGGTCGCCGAGGATCCGGGAGAGCCCTCTCTCTTCCACGGTGTCCACATCCTCAGCGCAGCCCCCACTCCGCGGAGAGGGGCCCCAAACGGGGGCTAACTGACAGGGGGCAGAGGGCCCTAGAGTCCCACGACGAGCATAGTTTCAGGGCCATTGGGGGCTGAAATGAGACGCGAGTAAGTTGGCCGCGATGTCCCCAGCTCGTGCGCAGCGGGGCAGGGGGTGGGGGTGGGGGTGGGGGTGGGGGTGGGGGGAGCAGGCCCTCTTCTGCTCGCGGCGTTGTTTGTTCAATTGGTTGCTGTTCAAGTTATTGAAACAGGAAGAGTTCAGCCAGATAACCCCTGGATCGAAGTGGGACGTGACCAGGCCAAGCTTGGAGTCCACCTAAGTCGTATGATTTTAAAATCTTTAAGTTTAGAGTGCTCCTGTGCAAGTGACATCTGAAAAATTGCTCATGATTAGTCAGTCGCTTGCAAAATGACTCCTGAGGGAAACAGACAATTCTATTGAATATGTGTTTTTTTGTTTTTGTTTTTGTTTTTTAAACAAGTGTCCCATACAATCATGTCAAAATGTCGATGAGGAAACTCTGGGCAAAGACTTCCATCCCAAAACACTATTAATTGGACAATTCCAGGAATTCAAGAGCAAAATAAACAAGAACTAAGTGAATATTTGTTTGGGTTTAAATAAAATGATTATGCAAGAGTTTGGGGCCTCTTTTCCTGAATCTCACTGCCATTTTATGAGTTCCTGCTGGAAGCTGCTGACAGGCAGGCATATTTTATGGGTTCTCGGTGTTGGAGCCAGCAGCAGAATAAGTAGCTCAGAACTTGCTTACAGACTCAAATCTTTCCTGAAAGCTTTGTGGGCCAGCATTTATAACCAGTTATGCTGTCTGTGGCCTCTGGAGGAGCAGAAACAAGACGTGCTGATTTTCCCACTATTCAAACTGAACACATCAGTTTTCTCTAAGACAGTCTGGTCTAGAGAGTCTGTGAAGGCTAATCGTTTTGAGCCCTCTGTGTGTACACCCTGGTGACTCTTGCCGGTGACATCGAAATGCCTGTTTAACCCACCCTCTGGATTGCCATGCCTTCATACTTCAGGCTAGTCAAAAACTACCTTTCTGTCAGATGTTTTTAAAAAATCAGTGTCTAGATTTCGATGGTTCTCTTTTTTTTTTTGAAGGCTTCAGAGAAGCTATTTTGACCAGCAATAAAGGACAAGCTATCTTTGCACAGTTTTATTCTTTTTCCTTTTATAAGTCCAGTATGGTTAAATGGGCTTTTCAGGAGCTTTAGAAGAAGTGCATGCTGAATCCAATTAATGCTATTAATTAATCAGCTTCTCTCAGGAGGCTTTAAGGATTCATTTAGAAAGAGTGTGAGCTTCAGAGTTAGGTACAAACTGTGTGGCCTTGATCAAGTTGCCTAACTCATCGCACTTCAATAAAATGAAGATAACACCCCACAGGGCTGTGGTGAGCACTAAGTGAGAACTATCTGTCTAGTGCCTATTACAGGCACGGTAAATCTTGGATTCCTTCTCTTTATTCTCTTCACACAAAATGAAAGGTCATTATTGCAACCAGAAAACATCATGAGTGCCACTTTATGTGTGTTGGATGTTTATGGTTACTGAGTACATTCACCTACATGTTGATGATATAGGGCTGGAAAACTATGTTTTCATCATAATACTTCACAAATCTCTTCTCTAGACAAGATCAGGAGTCATATTCGGCTTAGAACTGAGTCAAGAAAGAGCTTTTCAAGGTTATCACAGAATTAGCTGAAAGGCAAGATCTTATCAGAAAAGCTCCTACTGTATTGCATAAAGTATCAAGTTAATGTTGAAATGGAAATCACTGCTATCATTCTCCGTTATTTGGGGGTTTATTTGTGTAAGCAATCTGAAATTGTTAGTTGTTATCTTGAAGACCACAATGAACAAAACATTCTTTAAATTCCTGAGTGAGCTTCCATGGCGTCTCTTTTAAAAAGTCCTTCTGTATTGGTGCTTTTTGCACACTGATGATCAGTCTGTGTTCCCTGAGTCAGTGAATTACCATGGGGGCATGAGACGAGTGAATATACGCATGTTCAGAGTAAATCGTCATTCTGTGGTCATCATGTGAATCAGAATCTGGTTACTAATTTTGAATTTCCATAGCCTATAAGGCTAGGATGAGGTGCCCCTGCCTTCCTCCCCGACATTATCTCTTACCACCATTCCTGCCATTCAATCTGTTTATCCACGCTGACCTCCTCGGGACTCGAAGACCTGCTGGTTCTTCTGCCCGGACCACCCTCCCCTTCCCTGGTCCGTGGCATGGCTGCCCCTACCCCCATCATTCAGATCTCTGTTCATATGTCACCTCCTCAGACCTGTGAACACCTCCACACTCTCTATCACATCCCTATGTTTCATCTTCTTCAAAGCCCTTTCTTGTCGCTCCCCTTACCAGAAGGAAGCTTCAAAACAGCAGACTTGATTGTCTTGTGGATTTTTGTTTTGTTTTGATTTGCATTTCTGTACTTTATTCTAATTTTATATAATAAAACAACAAAAAATTTAGATGAATGATTTTAAAAGTAGAGGAGATAATGGGATTGCAGTTTCTTTCAAATTGTTTTACCTCTGCTGCAAACTCACCTCATAATTGAATTCAAAGCATTAAATCATGTTAATCTACTGATGTGACTTTTTCTGACCTTTATGGATGACACAGTTATGTTTCAGGGGAAATTATCTCAGACATATTTTTGTAAATTTTGAAATGTGAAATATTTTTCTTCCAATGAAAAAGTGAAATTACAGTTAGGTATTGTTTCAGGACTTCTTTCATTGTTGAGAAGCTTTTAAAAATGTGCTTATGTGTTGACAACGGAAACAGGGTGATTGCCCACAAATTTTTCTGATACATATCAAGTATTTCATTCCTTTTGTGGGTTATTTTAGATTTTAAAGGCAAATCTTGAGACTGAATTTCTAAGAAAATGGATCCTTGATGCCCAACGAGAAAGATGCAGAGTAACACTGGCACCCCTTCCTATGAGTAAATGTCATGACAGCTCTTCTGAGAAGGGACATGAGGGGAGAAGATGGAGGTGGACGTCTTGGAAGCCAGGTCAGGAAGGGTGACGTGGAGAGGGGATGGAGTGTCAGAGCGCTCAATTTCCTTGCGATTCAGGGAGACTTTACAGCCCAGGGTCCAGCCACAGGCCCTCTGGGTTAGGCAGGGACTTGGACCACCACTCCCTCGTCTGTATGTAGGAAATGTAACAAACAGCGCCTCTTCTTCCTCTGTCTCTGCCACAGTTGCCCTTGTGGAAGGTAAGTGGCTGCAACTCATAGCTTAACAGGAGAGGGGCAAAGGTCTTATTACTGATGTGGAAAAAAATTACAATCTTTGCCTTTCCTTTATTAACACTCAGAACAATATGTCTCAAGGATCACTTCCTCTTATGCTGTGCCTGGTTGTTCAAAAAAGGAAATTATAAGGAAACAGAGAGTTCTATTAGAACTGACCAGTAATGCAAAATATTCTTGTGGATATGCCATTTTATTCTTTTATCACATGGTAATTTTAGACAGAGGATCTGTATGGAAAATTTTGGAGCTATGTTAAGTGCAAGCTTTTAAAATTTTCATCAGGCTCCTAAATTTCTGTATAAATTAGTAGAATTATAAAACCCATAAAGAGTCATTTAGGTGCATTATTAATAAGAACCTATCTTTCAGGACTGCTGCGAAGTAAGAGTAACAGAGAACACTTCGCAGAGAGCATTGTGGGCAGGGCTTTTTTCTCTTCGAGTGAAGTATATTTATTGAAATATATTTTTATAGAAAATGTAATTGAACCTGTAATTGAAAACTTATGGCAGTATTTTGGGGAGGCAGTTTTTTAATTATAACAGGATTATAGCAAAGACACTTAGCACTGAAGAAGACTTAGTTTAGCCTTCTGCTCATGAGGTGCATGAACCTCAACAACTTTCCTCTGGAGGTATCCAGCCTCTATTTGAACACTGTTCTTCTCGAAGTAAAAATCTCTCTCTTGAGTAGTGTTTAAAGCTTGTCTCCACACACACGCTCTGACCTGCAGCGTGAGAAGAAGAGTTCAGTGCTGAATTAACTGGAGTTACTGCTAAGGCTGAAATGAGCCTAAGGAGAAGGCAGTTGAAAGTTTTGAGGAAGTGAGTTAACAGTTTGTTTTCTGTTTTTCTGCCTATAGCTTTTCTGGTCGTATCACATATTGCTTATTTAATTATTCCACAGTGGTCTTTGAGTCGCCACGATTATCATTATCATCATCATACTCCCATCTCAGGGGCCTTGTGTTTGCCCTTCCCTCTGTCTGACCTAGATAGCCACATGGCTTTTTTCCTTCAGCTCATTCAGATCTTTTTTTATATGTCACATTTATGAGATCTTTCTTAGAGACCTTTCTAAAATTGCAACCCTAACCCCTACTCTACACTCAGGATCTTGCACTTTTCTCCTTAGTACTTATCACTGTCTGTGGTAGCTAGCCTCCAAGATGGCTCCAATGATTCTCACCTCCTGGTGTTCATACTCTTGTGTAGCTCACCTCCGTGCTGAATAGGGCTGACCCATATTACCAACAGGATATTGTGGAAATCATAGAGTGTGACTCCCAAGGCTGGATTATAAAAAACATTACACTTCTACCCTGTTCTCATCTGAATCAGTTGCTCTGAGGGAAGCCACCTGCTATGTCATAAGGACCCTCAATCAGCCCTGTGGAGAAGTCCACATGGTGAGGAACTGAGGCCTCCTACCCACAGCCAGCACCCACTCACCATGCAGAAGAGAGAGCCTTCTTAGAGGCTGATCATCCAGCCCCAGTTCAGTTTCTGATGGCTGCAGTCCTGGCCAGCATCTTGACTGCAACTTCATGGGAGACCCCAAACCGGAATCTCCCAGCTATGCAGCTGCGTCTGAATTTTCAACCCAGAGAAACTGTGAGATAATAAAGGTTTTTTGTTGTTTTAAGCCTCTAATTTGTTACACAGCAAGAGTTCACTAATATACCATCTAAATATAAAACACCATCTAACAAATATTTTACTTACCTATCTTGCCTTTGTCTATCTGCCTCAACTAGGACATACACTCCAGGATGGCAGGAATTCTTTTCCTTTTTATTCCTGTGGAATCCCTAGCACCTAGAACAATCTTCCCACAACCACCCCCTGAGATACGTACTGTTATCATCCCCATTTTACAAATGAGGAAACTGGGACACAGTAAGGTTAAGTAACATACCCAAGATCATGTAGTCAGAGCCAGAGTTCTCCACAGCCTAATAAGCTTAATCAGAACCCTGCAGTGTCCTACTTCTCTGCATGCTATCTTGTGTTATGTACAAGACCTTATGATAGCTTTTATTCGGGGTACAGTTAGATTTAAGACATGGTCTCTGTTGTTATGCAGTTAACAGTCCAATTGAAAAAATGGCATAAGTATCAGATGACTCCATACATAGCAGGATCTGATCCATGTGCATGTGAATGGGTGTAGGTCATCAAAGGGTAACACAGTCCCTTTTCGAAGAAGAATGGCTACCTGTGGTTCTTATTTATAGGTCCTCATGGTGTGTGCCACATTATGCTCACCACCCTAGCCACAGCCGATCGAAATAGGGATCGTTCCCAAATGAAAGGCTCACTACTCTTGGCTAGACAGCAGCTCAAGAGGGGACCTGGTATAAGAACCCTAAGAATCCTATTGGACTGCTGAGATACTATCCTCAGCTTTCTTACTACCCCATGTATCCTTACAATAGATCTCTGTCATTTGGGGTAAGCTTAGCAAGTCTTTAGTCCTTGTAACCAGAAAAGGCCTCTCACACATAGTGTAATGCAAAGTCCTGTAGAAGTTCAGAGGAGTCAGAGGTTAAGGCAGGTGAGGGAAGGACACTTCATGGAGAGTTGACACATGAACTGCCACTGAAATAAGAATTTCTTTAATCAATAGATGGTTTAGAGATCAGAGTTCAATGTAATGTATAAAGCATAAGAACTATAAGTGTACAAAGAAGTAATGTGAAATTTTACTTCACTTTATATTTTTTATACTTAATAGACATGCTTTATTCCATATAAACAGTACTTCAAATTTTTTTATATTTTTGAGTTATTATCAATAGAAAATACTATGTGTAGCTTTGACTAGAAATAATACAAGAGAGCATTTCTCAACCCATGGTTCAAGAACTTCCAATGATTATAAAGGTGTTTTAGGTGTCATTAAACATGGTAATGGAATCTGTTCCCATTTCAATTTTTTAAAAATTCCATAAGGCTAAGGAAAAAACAACAAAAGAGCCTGAAGAAAGTAGGAGGAAAAAAAGAAGAAAAAGAAAATCGAAGTGTGCAATTCAGAGTATCTGTCCATGCGACTTTCAGTTTGAGTTTCATTCTAGAAATGACTGCTTGTTTTTTCTGTCCTGTCTTAATACATGAGACGCTATCTGGCAGGAGGAGAAGGTTTGGGGGGACCTGCCTAGTTCACTCATTCAACCAATATTTGACTCCTTACTGCGTGCCTGTCATTGTAACTTTTTGTGGTATTCCTTCTGCCTGGAGTTTCTCTTCTTTTTCATTTTCCGCCTGGCAAATTCATTTATCCTGTGAGCTGTAGCTCAAATGTTGCCTCCTTTTTGAAATGTTCCCTGACTCTACAAGTTATGTACTCTTTCTTTTATAGTCCCATAGCATTTTACCTGTCATGCCTGTGTAATATCTGTTATATATGGGCATCTGACGCTCCCATCAGACTGAGCGCTTTAAGTATAGGACTCATTCCTCTTTATCCTTACCCCTTTGCACTCACCATTATATCCGACACAGAGGAGTAGCTCAGCAAATGTTTGTTGGATGGATGATGGATAGATGAACGAACAGTTGTTGATAACTTGTTCACAAGTGTGAAAGAGGGAATTGTGCTTCTGGCTATAATGGAGTTGGAGACTAACACTCCCATTAAGATCAACTAGAGGGGCTGGCCTGGTGGCGCAGTGGTTAAGTGCGCATGTTCTGCTTCAGCGGCCCAGGGTTCGCCGGCCTGGATCCCAGGTGTGGACATGGCACTGCTTGGCAAGCCATGCTGTGGCAGGCGGCCCACATATAAAGTAGAGGAAGATGGGCATGATGTTAGCTCAGGGCCAGTCTTCCTCAGAAAAACAAGGAGGATTGGCGGATGTTAGCTCAGGGCTAATCTTCCTCGGAAAAAAACAAAAAACAACAACAACAACAAATAAAAGTAAATAATAAAACGTTATTTAAAATAAAAAGATCAACTAGAAAATCTAGATAAAATTCCCTAAGAACCATATTTGCAGGCAACAGAGGGGTGCTAAGCCAGTTTGTTGAGGTGAGCCCAACATTCTGTGTTACAGTATCTTTTGGGAGAGTTGCCAAAATTTTAAGCAGCTAAAAGCAGAGCAGAGTTTTTAGCAGTCTTGTGGTAAGGAGATACAAATCTGAATATTAACTTGCCAAAGAGAAAGGGCTCTAGGCCGATCTCCAGGCTTTCAGCTGGGATCCACGGTTAAGGGCCCTCACAAAGGATGTAAGCCCTCCTGAGGTCGACTCAATCCTGGCTGTACTAAGGTAATCTTCAGTACTCCAGCTGCTGAATAACATCAGCCAGACCCTCTGCAATTTTCCTACACAGTGTCCGGTATTTGATAAAAAACACCAAGGATAACAAGAAACAGGCTAAAGGGGGCAAAAAAACCCCAAATAAAAACAGACCAACAAGTGACCCAGAAATTAGAATTATCGGAAAATGGACTTTAAAATAACTGAGTAAGTTCAAGAATATAGATAATAAGATTGAGAACTTCACCAGAGACTCAGAATATATAAAAATATAAACAAATTGAAATTCTATAACTGAAAAATCACTGACATTATGAACTTAATAGATGGGTTTAACAGCAGATTTGTTAAAACTGAAGAGTAGATTAGTAAATCAGAAAGACAAAATTATAGTACAGAGAGCCAAAACTATTAAAAGTATAGAAAAAAGCAAAGGGAACACAAGAGACATGGTGAAAAGTCGAACATAGACATAATTTGAGTCCCAGAAGGGGAAGAGAGAGGAAATGGAGTAGAAGCATTATTTGAAATGATAATGGCAAAGAACTTTCCCAAAGTGACCAACGAAAATAAGCACAGATTCAACAAGTGCATTGAGTTATTAGCAGGATTAAAAAAAAGTACCAGGCATACCACTGTCAAATTGCTAACAACCCAAAATAAAGAAAATCTTGAAAGCAGCCAGAAAGAGCAGCAATCAGACTGACAGCTAATTTCTCAGTAGGGATGATGGAAGCCAAAACAGTAAAATGACATCTTTAATGAAAGATAAGCTGTCATTCTAGAATTCTGTATTTGCAAAAATATCCTTCAGGGGCCGGCCTGGTGGTGCAGCAGTTAAGTGCGCACGTTCCGCTTCGGCGGCCTGGGGTTCGCCGGTTCGGATCCTGGGTGCGGACCTACACACTGCTTGTCAAGCCATGCTGTTGTAGGCGTTCTACGTATAAAGTAGAGGAAGATGGGCACAGATGTTAGCTCAGGGCTAATCTTCCTCAAAAAAAAAAAAAAAATCGTTCAAACATGAAGGCAATATAAAGACATTTACAGAAAATCAAGAGCTGAGGGAGTTTGTAGTAAACCTGCACTTAAAGAAACACCAAAGGGATTTCTTGAGACAGGTGGAAAATTATCCGAGTTAGTAATACAGAAAGATAAGACGCAATGAAGAACATCAGAGATGGTAAGGATGTGTTTCAATCGAAAGGAGCATTAACCATGCAAAATAGCAATAAAACAACAGAGGAAGGAAAGTCAGTGAGGTTAAAATCTTGTAAGATCCTAATATTGTCCAGGAAGTGGTAAAAGTACTAATTTTTGGTACTAATAAGTCCTTTACATATTGTAATTTTCAAGGTACCCACTACAGAAATACAATTAAAGAATATACAATTAATAAGCTAAAAGAAAAAATGGAATATAAAGATGTTTAATAATCCAAAAAGAAGACAACAAAGGGGAAAAAAAAGAAAAACAAATAGGACATATAGAAAACAAATAGTAAGATAGTGGATATAAACTCAAATACATCAGTAACTACATTAAATATTAATGGAAATACTCTATTTAAAAGACAAAGATTATTCAAGTGGATTTTTTTTTAAAAACCTGCTTGCTGCTTGTAAGAATTATAACCACTTTGGAAGAGTGTTTGACAGTATCTGCCAAAGCTAGACACATGGACACTCTATGATCCAGCAATCCACTTCTACATTGCCGGTATATTTCTATATTTCTATACAATTGGGTATAGAAATTTTCTATATTTCTATATAGAAATATTTAGTGGGTATAGAAATATTTTTATACCCACAAGAAAGCATGCGTATGTGCACCGAAAGATATGCACAGGATGTTTATAGCAGCATTACTTGTAACGGCCACAAACTAGAAATTACCCAAATATTCATCAACAATAGGATGAATAAATTCATACAATACTATATAGCAAAGAGAAAGAACAACCTACAGCTACACACTACAATATGAATGAATCTCATAAAAGTAATGTTTATCAAAAGCAGCCAGACACAAAAGAGTACATACTGTATGACTTCATTACTATAAAGTTCAAAAACAGGCAGAACTAATCTCTGGTGTTAGTAGTGAGGAAAATGATTACCTTTGGAGGGGAGTGGTGACCAAAAGGGATTAATGTTCTGTTTCTTCATCTCACTGATGATTATATTGGGTATGATCATTTAATGAAAATCCACCAAGCTGTATATTTATGACTTGCACATTGTATGTATATTTCAATAAAAAGTTTACTTTTTAAAAAGTATACCAGTGAAGGTATTAGAATTGGCAGCAAGGTCAATCCAGTTATATTTTAGGATATAAGAAATGATTCCAGAAAGAAAAGATGAATACACTGGAAAGAGAGTGTTTGAAGATGTTGAAGAGATGATAAATTAAGCTATTTAAAGGATGAAGAAGAGACAGGATTCATTCAGCAAAATATTTTAGTATAAATATTTTTTAGAATAAATATTCATTTAGCAAAATATTTATTCCCTCTTATAGCCTAGGAGCTATCCAAGGTGTTGGGGATTTGGATCTTTGGGATTTATAAGGCTTAGTCCCTATTTTCAGAGAGGTCACTGTCTAGTAGGGAAGGGTACCAAGAATGATAATTAATAGAAGTTCCATGTTTTGAGCACCTTCCTTGTACTAAGCTCTATGTTGTGCAGCTTTGTAGATTTTTAGCTACTGTTCAAACAATCCAATGAGGTTTATGTAATCCCTTTTTTCCTGAGGAAACACAGGAAATAAGTTGTCCAAATTCTCACCACCAAGATAAAAACCCAAGTCTGTCTGACTTGTTTCCTTCTGGTAATTTACACGGCCATTGGATGATGGCTTAGAAGAGAGAAAACCATGTGATGAAATTGCAAATGGAAGTCAAAATAAAGTCCAGTGATGATGTTTTGGAGAGGGTGGTATACATAGATGGCCTAGATTTCATGTTCTATGGTCTGGATGTGGATATAGAGAAATCAGTCAGTCCTTTCCTCTGAGTAAGGGCCAGACTTTCGAAGAAAGCAGCAGATGTGTACAGTGAAACTGGATGGCTGAGGAATGTTTCTCAGGAAGAGGATCTCAGGGACTTTCAACCGAGCACTTTGTGTTCAGGTCCTCCCTTGCACCCTCCTCTTACAAAGGTGTCTGGTGTCTTCAATTCCTGAACCTTTCTGGACTTCCTTGCTTTTTAAATCTTCGGATCATACTACACACATAGTTTTATAGCCAGATTTTTATTTTTACTTTCATTCATAATGAAACTCATGTTTCACTATGAGCATTTTCCCAAAGGAAAGTGGTTACTGCTAAAACATCCCCATCCAACTACCTTTAATCCACCATAATGGAAAAGTTCTAGATTCCTACCAGAGTTCAAGCCAAGGTAGTCACAAGTGTAATGCAAGTACTTATAAAACAGCAGGAAGGAAAAAGCCTGTATACAAAAGAAATTGTATCTTGAGACACCTACTCCCATGCTAGTATATCTTTGGATGGTTTAACTAGTAAATGTAGCAGTATGAGGCCAGGGAAAAACTCCTATCTCACATATTGGGATAATTTTAAGTAGCCCATTGTATTAATTAGATTATTGATCCAGCTGCTAATACAGTGACCTGAATTAACAACAGCTTAACAAGATAGAAGTTTATTTTCTCTCTCATTACAATCTGAGTGTGATATGATGGTTCCACTTAGGACCCTTCTTGTTGCTCTGTTATTCCTAGGTTGTTTCCATTGTTTACATGATTAAGGTTGGCTAACTACATTTTAGCCACGGGGAAAAAGGAAATATGGTCCAGGGAGCATACTCCTTCCTTTAAAAGGCACATTTCGCACATTTCACTTTTGTTCACACCTCATTATCCAGAAATTACCAGAAGACTGGGAAACAATCTAGCTTGGTGGCCACACACGCTGTGCTATATAAGAAGCTGAGGTCTATATGAGAAGCTGAGGTCAAGTACTGGGGACAGCTAATGGTCTCTGCCATAATATGAGTTTTTTACAGTAAAATCAAGGTTGTTGAATTTAGACTAACATAGCTGATTGTTAAGTTCTGATGTTTGTAGTAGGGCCTTTTTCTATTTGTTTATATTAAAATTCTAATACATACAGAACTTGAAAATAAAACTAGGTGAAATCCTAGGGATTTTCCCTATACAGACCTAAGAGAATACGGAAGATTAATGCCTTATGCTCCCTTATTCACTGGAATTCAGTAAAATCCTAGTATCCTTTTTCCATTCTGGCCAGTGAAATCAAGCTCTTACAGGTCTACTTTTGCTTCTAATGCTAACTAATGAAATTCCAGAGCTGAGGCTTAGAAACATACACCTTTATAATGAACAACAACAAAAGGAGACAGAGAGATCAAGGAGATGCCCCTCTACCCTACAGCCATAGAAGAAGAGAGATGGTTCTGTTTCATAGAACTTGTTCAAAGAATCTGCTTTGATGAAGTGTTAAATTAAGAACATTCATAAGAACATCAATCTATTTTCCTGTGCAATAGGAAAACTTGTCTGAATATTCATAATCTAGCAACTTGTTTTCTTCTCTGTTCTTGGAATGTAATTTCAACAAAAAGATCTTGTAAAACTCTTAAACTTTTGAAATTGTTACTGTCTACTGCAAAGATAACCTTCAAAGTGAGCTTGTAATTGTGATTGGTTGTATTCCTTGACAGTTTGTTTCCTTGGTAATAATGCTGTAACTTACATGTCTGAATTCTGAGACAACCTAGATACTTGTAGCTTTGCTCTGTCATATCAGAAGAGAATCACTGGCACGTTTCTCTTTTCCCATCTATACAATGGAGAAAAATAAATTCCTATCACACTAGCTGATTTCTTATTTTAACGAAGAGAGCCTTCCTGCTAAATTAACAAGAGAAATTGCCTTTCATTTTTTTCTGTGAAAATCTACTATCTAATACCCTTGTCTTTAGGAATTCATGAAATTCTTATTCTCAAGTTATCTAACAGTGTTTCTCTTTTTCCATATAGACTGTCCTTCATCTACCTGGGTTCAGTTCCAAGACAGTTGTTACATTTTTCTTCAAGAAGCTATCAAAGTAGAAAGCATAGAGGATGTTAGAAATCAGTGTACTGACCATGGTAAGGAGCTTATTCTTTTTTGCTTTTTCACAAATCAGTAAAAAGTGTTCACTAATTTCTTAAAAAATGGTTTTGTCATATCTTTACCTGAGTCCTTATAATAAATGGACAGCTTTTATTCTACAAAACACAAGCCACAGGCAGTGGAATTGGGCATACATTTAACTCTTGAGTTGGAAGACAGTTAGACAAAGCAGAGCAACAGAACCTTAGCAACAGCAGTGTCTATTTAATGTGCGTCCTCTGTACCAGGCCCTGTGCTTACACACATCACTTTACCTGGCTTTAATTATCATAACAAACGTATCAGGTAATTTATTATTAGCTTCCTTTTATCAAGAGAAGAAATTAAGTTCAGTTATTTGTTCAAGGTCACACAGGCAGAGCCAGGATTCAAACCAGAGTCTGTCTGATTTTAGGACCAGAGTTTGTAATCACTCTGTCATTCTGCTCTGAAAGTGCTGTTTCAGGCATGCGGTGTGGGCAGATGTCAGATTACAAGGAACCGTGAAGTGAGGCTGTGGTAAAAAGCAGGGTACGTTAAAGAAAAATGAGAAAAAGGCTGTTTGCTAGAGGATATGCTTAATTTCTCTGGGAAATATAACTTCACATTGTGAAATATTTTAAAATGTCATTTCTAAAAAGGTGTGCTTGGGTGCTCTTTATAGTTTGGCTGTTTGGCCCAAAGCACATCCTTATTGTTAAACCTCTAAGTTTTGTGATACTTGTCAGCACAAACTAAAACTATGATGTGAGCTAGGATCTTTTTCAACTGGAATATCTATGATGGCGAGGTGAGAGTCCTTGATTCTTTAAAGGTGCTTTTTATTACTGTGTGACTTCTAAAAATCTCTTGATCATTTCATTAAATTTTGTCTTAGGCATATTTATAACTCCAGCAGTTAAAACTCCTTTTATCTAAAAAACCACGATTTCTGATAATCCACCAATATAACATTTTGGAAGAATATCAAATTGTATTAGGGATACTTTAATTAAAATCATGTTCACTTATTATAGAAGTAATAAATGTAGGCATAGAAGTTTTTAATCCTATTAAGTGCCATGTAGTACTCCATAGATATTTATTGTTTCCCTTTGAAAAACTCATACCTGCGAAATGGTGTTGAATATTGGCTCTTTGAAAACAAGACAAAATTTCCAACATGCCAATATGGTTTCATTGCAAGGAAATTGAATAATAGGACTTTTGCTGGTCTTACAAGATTCTTTAAATGGAGTTCCCCCTACAACTATTTTCTATTTTTTTAAAGCCATTTATATTAGGTATACTTAGAAATAAATACAGATTTCAATAACAGAAATTATATTGGAGGTTGAGAGCCAAGAAAAGACATGTTCCTATTCTCTGTTTGCTTGTACGAATCACAAGGTCAAAGTTCATTGTCCAGCTTTACTACTTATCTTAAGCAGTTAAGCAACTCCTTACTATAAAGAGGTGTAATAAATACTTGTTGACTGACTTCCTCTACAATTTAACTGTAGTTGTATTTGCTATTTTTCTTTAGTGAACAAGCAAAATAAAATTGAAAACACCAAGAAACTTTGTGGTCTGATTTTTGATTGCTTGTTTCAAAGTCCGTTGATTCCACTTGTTCAAGCAGGGTAGCCATTTAAGGATTTTAAATTGTTGTACACAAATTTGCTTATAAAATTTTTCCTATGTCTAAAGAAAAAACGTCTTTTTTCCCAGTAAAAATTTTATAAATTCAGTTTGTCTTATTGACTTGATTTTTTAAAATTTCTCATACATTTCTGATAATCCTCTGCATTTGCTTCCAGTCTGGAAATACCCATTTCATTGATGAGTCGGAACATTAGCTAAAATTAATTAATAATATTGTACTTATTTTTAGCTAGGGTAGTATTTTGATTTGGAGCAGTATGTGGACATGAATTCAGTGTTTCCTATGTCTGAAGAAGAAAAAGCATAAGGAATACTAGAATATTTATATTTGGATTTATAACATCTTCACAGCTAACAAAATCTTATCGTAAACCATAGGAAATAAGTGACTTGTTACCTTTTGGGCTGCAAAGAGCTGTATATAGAAATATTCCCAGTGCTTGGTGCTAATTTAATTGATTTACCTCTCCTTATTTTTGGTACTATTATTCATTTAGGAAAATACTTGTGAGAGGCTAAAATTCTTCTTGTATTGCAATATTTACCTTTAATTTATATATTATTATAGTAGAAAAAATATTTTTAACCTTTCCTTTTGTGACCTATGAGCTATGTCACTAGTCATAAAAAGAATTAAAGACCCAAATTACATCTCAGCAGGTACTGTCACTGATAATGCATTGTAAAAAAAATTTGCTTAAGCACATGCATTCTTCAGGGACTTATTCTGTCATTTGTTAAAGAAAATGAAAGTATGTCTTATTTGCCTGACATAGTAATTTAAGTTTATACAGTATTTAATTAGATTACAATGTAAAAAATCATTAAAGTTCCATTGGCTGCCACAAGGTCAGAGAAAAGAATGAAAAACTCATCTCTGAACACTGAAACCTAAACTATAACCTAGTTAAATATTTCCCTTGAGGATTTTTCTAGAGTAGTATTTTGGTCACATTTCACAAGTAAGTACAAGTAAGTACACTAGGGTAAAACAGATTAAAAGTCTCTATGACATTTAACAGACAGGAGGTGATAGCAGCTAGAACTGATAAGAAAACCATCATAGACTTTTAAAAATGGAGATATGACTCAGAGAGAGAAGCTTGCTGAATCCTGACATTGGATTAATTAAAAATATTGTTAAGTATTTTAAAGACCAGCCTTATTTTTTCTTTTCTTTTAAAAATTTTTTCTTAATTACACAATTAATGCACAAATCACTATAGAAAACTTAGAAAAACACATAAATGAATATTTTAAAAATAAAACAAAGCCACCCTAAATTGTACCACCCTAAGGAAATGTAATGACTATTAACATCTTGGTAAGCATTCTTCTAGACCCCTCCCAGGCAAATATATTTTAATAAATGTTTGCATATATATATATATGGATCATATGAGGCAAACTGTTATGTCATCTGCATTTTCCTTTAAAAATGTCTTTCCATGGCAGTAAATATAGAATGCATATTTTCTAATAACTGTACATTATTCCACTATATAGATGTAATAATTGATTTAGTTAATCCTCTAATATTGGTTATTAAATTATTTCCATTCTTTCAGTGTCATAAACAACATGGGATGAGCATTAATGATTGTGCCTATTTGAGCACAGAGCCAATGATTGCCTTAGCATAAATTAAGGATTGTTGGGACAAAGAATATGTACTTCCTTTTAGGGCTTTTGATACATCTTGCCAAATTGTCTCCAAAAAGCTTGTACTAATTTTTACTCCAATCAGCCATTTATGAGTTCCTATTTTTCTATACACGAGGCCAACACTGTTTAATTTGCAAGTCTTAAAGTCTTGTTTTAATTTTCATTTCTTTACCAGTGAGATTGCATTTTTCACACATTTCTTGTGTTGTATTTCCTTTTGTGAGGGTGAATTGCCTTTTTAACAGTCTGAGACCAATTTTTTCTTCTATTAAGGTGTTTGCCTTTTTATTTTTTAATTTACAATAGAGCTTTAGTCTGCCCACTTTGTGATTTTCTTAACAATATGGTATATTTTTGGAGAGATTTTTGGCCCTATAGTAGTTTGCTTTCCTCCTGTAGTTACATTGATTGTTTTTTTTAAAGCCTCTTCTAAAAGATGTAAAAGTAATCACCTAATACAAATTTTTCTTACCATATCAGGACATAATAGGAGCTCTTTCTCTTCTCCATTTAACTGTTAACTTATTACAAAAAATTATCAATTTTAGCATGATGTCATAATACATTAACCTATTATTTAAGTCTCCTGTAATTCTCAAAGTGTGGTCCCTGGATCAGCAGCATCAGCATCATCCGGGAACTTATTAGGAATGTAAATTCTCAGGCCTCATCTCACTCCTACTGAATCAGAAACTCTGGGTGGGGGGCCCAGCACTTCTGATGTAACAAGCCCATCAGGCTATTCTGATGCACACTAAAATTGGAGAACCACTGATCTAAGACAATATTCTGAAGTCTTCAGGAGCCTTGTTAAGTCAGAATGACTTTGGAAGAACATAATTTAATAGTAGGAAAGGCTTCTTCCTCATCTCTCCATATATTTGAATTAGTTGTGGTACACAAAGCCTCCAAGATAACTTTAAAATATGTGTAGGATCAACAACTTCTCCTTGGAAAATAATAGGAAAAGATTGTTATTTCTAAAATTACTGAGGCTGAAAGTCATGTTTCTTAGGAACATTTGGACGTTATATTCCTCATTTAGCTGAGTACAGCCAAAAGGATATCCTTGATACCCTTTTTGTTCCCCTGGGATTAGATGTCCCCTCCCCACCAGATTTCTGGTTGCTATGAATATAAGCTTTGATGTCATCATTCGTTCACTTGTTTTCACTTGCAAAAACATGTAATATCCTGAGAGAAACTAATTCTACTAGCGTTTTCTAAGTATTGTCCAATTAAGACAGTGGAATGACTTTTTAATTTGAAAGAGAATCTTTGGATGAAGAAACAAGGTTAAATCTCTCTTGGAAAAGTGAAGTTACTGCTAATATTTATAGGATGCTATGTAGCTTATGGATTGTGATTAAAAAAAAAAAGTTAACGTATGTGAGGCATAAAATCTATGTGGCTGCTGCTCCTTACTCTTGAACCAGGTGAAAGAGTCCCAGGAAAAGTCAACCATCCAATGAGAACGAGGACCTCCTTTATCAGTCAGTTTCCCTAACCAGGACTTTTCTAAGGATGACCAGAAGAAAGAAAATATGGGAAGGCACAGGCTTCGGGCAGCAGGTACATGAAGGCCAGTTAATGAGTCTGAGTTAAAGGTCAGACATGGCTTGTTGCTTGAGCATCACTAGGTCTTGAGACTACTCTGGCAAGTTGCTCTCATACTTTTCAGCTCTCCTGGGTGTGCTCAGAGGTATTCCTCCCTACACCTGTGAACTGACGGCAGGAGCAGCCATGGTAGCTAGAGGAGGGGAGTGGGAAAAACGGAAAAACATTGAGGGATAGAGAAAGTGTGTTTTACTGCGTAACCTTCCTAGGATGTTTTATTTCCCTGCTGTTTATAATTGAGATTATCAACTCTAGGTGAATGAATGAGTATAAAATGATTCTGTTCAATTTATCACATTATCATTGTACTTGTCTCATGAGTGACTATATTGTCTCTTCAGAAAGGTACATTCTCAAGTTAAATTTAAAAGGATGTAAGTGTAATATACTGTATGTATTATAATACCTTTTATATATTTCACGAGATTTTCATTAATTTTTGGAACATGCTTTTTGTTCTCCCTAAAATAATTTCAGGAGCAGACATGATAAGCATACATAATGAAGAAGAAAATGCTTTTATACTGGATACTTTGAAAAAGCAATGGAAAGGCCCAGATGATATCCTACTAGGCATGTTTTTTGACACAGATGGTAAGTGATACTTACCTTGTGGAATCTCACTTTTTTTCCCCTTAATGTTAATAAAACTGATGACTTTCTTTTAGATTCCTCAATTCTCTCCTTCAAGTTGATGTTTCCTGTGGTCTCCAGGTAATTTTCAGTATGGATCGATGACTTGTACCACAGCTTTTGCCTGAGCAGCTCAATGTGTCTCTCACATGAGAGTCAAATTTGATTCTGTCTGGATTAAATGTGGTTCTAGGCTCAGTATTTTTGTAATACGATAGTCATAAAAATTAGTATTAATGCCAACAATAGGATAGACTGAACTCTCAAGGTTATAATATGTAAATGTATTTACTGTCACTTTAGAAAATAGAAAGTACAGATATAATTATTTTCAAAATGAAATGAAATTACTAAGATTACTCTTAATATTTTAACTATTTTCTTGGATATTTCTCCATTAAAATGTTACAATATATACTTTTTTTCTTTACAAAAATGGGATCACCTTCAGAACTTTCTTGAAACAATACCTTTGACTTGCCTGTAGACAGGATATATTCCTCCAATTTAAATTCTACAACCAAAAGTTTAGACCAGACATACCTTAGTAACTTTCTACCTTTAATCCTAGACCCTTTTCTTTGATTTCTTTTAACACCTTTTTATACTGTCATAATGTTGAAAATATTCCTTAACTGACAGATTCGAGTTTCAAGTGGTTTGATAAGTCAAATATGACATTTGATAAGTGGACAGACCAAGAAGATGGTGAGGACCTGGTTGACACCTGTGCCTTTTTGCACACCAAGACAGGTGAATGGAAAAAAGGAAACTGTGAAGTTTCTTCTGTGGAGGGAGCCCTTTGTAAAGCAGCTAGTAAGTATAATTGAAGGCCTTTTTCCATTCTAAGATGGGTGGTGAAAGTAGGGCTGGTGTTAAAGTAATTTTCTTTGAGATAAGTGTGCCTCAGTAAACAGGGAGTAAGACTTCAGAATATATTAGAAAGTCTTGGAAGTCAAATATGTAATTTTCTCACATTTCAGAGGTAGGGTCAGATCATGTGACCGAGGCATACTTTTATTTTATTTATTTATTCTTAGAGCTTGCAAGAGGTTAAGGATTTCTTCTGTGTTGCTCAAAGGAATTATCATAGCCTCTCTGCATGTGATTTGATTAAACAGTGGAAATGGTGAAATAATCACATCTAATTCCTGAATTCTAATGATTCCAGAATTCTAGTGTTAGTTTACAAAGAATATGATTCTCTACAAGAACTAAAATCCTTTGTTTAGGCAAACAAAGAAAAATTGCATCATAGCCTATAATTTATTCTTCTGACCCATGAGAATGCTTTCTAATGAACAAAATTATCCTGTCCTACAACATTTTGATGATGTTAAACAAAAAGTTTGTTCTTCTAAGTTTTAGAGAGAATTGTTTTCTCATTAAAGACACTTAAAATTTCAAAATATGATTTGGGATTGCTTGAAACATGACGCAGACAGCCATTTTCCCACTTTGCATCCTTAGTATTTCCCCCTTCTACTACAACTGTAAACCAAAACTTACATCTGCTTCTGATTATTTATTTACTTTACATCTGGAATTACATACATTTTTTACTTGCCACACCAGGGTTCTTGACTACGATCATTTTTATAGTGATTATATAAAATTTGTCATAGTTTTATGGTAGTAGCATCCAACTGCCAATATTTATTGGGTTTTTTAAAAATTGTTTCTTTTCATATATGGTGCCTCAGGGCACCGTTATATGAACCAAATTTTAAATTAGACTACAACTTCGAAACATCAGAAATAGTGAGCAAATCCATACTAATAAGGTAGGGTCACAGTTGTATACCTTAATTTTATCATGTTTGTTTTCTACACTCTCCAACCAAAATCCTCTTATTTCCCTCACCTCATCATTCTTTTTCTTGATGTCCATTATTCTTTTTCCACAAACCAAGTTAATGCATTTTATTAGAACCCTACATCTTTTTTTAAAAACTAACTTTAAAATAGACAATTGACCAAACAATAGAAATATGGATATTAAGCTGTTGAATTCTTTTTTTAACTTCTTTGAAAGTGTTTAAAGGCAATCTTAGAATAAAACAAATTTAAATTTAAATTTTGATCTTCTTTTGTATTTTAGTCCCATATGAGAAGAAATATTTATCAGGTAAGTAATGATCTTTTGTTAAAACTTTTTCAACAAGTAAAAATATATTGATTCTAGCATGTTAAAATACTACTAAAGACCCCTTTTAAATTATTAACTATATAACATAATGTTAAATAGAACAACCTTTATAAGAATGTAGAAAGGTCTCTTAGCTTAGTAATAAGATCTGACATTTTAAATATTCTAATTCCATGTATGAAATGAACATTTTTTTAAAGACCAAATTATATGTTCCCATTGAATTACATTATGTTTTTGTGGGAAATGACTCCATCTTTTGTTAAAAGAAATTTCTTCTCATAGTTGTAATTACAATTCACAAAGCTTCTGTCTTAAGGGCTTCCTAAATGCATTTTTTTGGAAAGGAACAGGTAATATATTTACATTGTTCAAAAAGCAAAACTATGCAAGGGAAACACTGAAAAGTCTGTCTCTTACTGCCCCCACCCCACCATTCTGAAACCTTTACCCTTACTGGCCATCATTTCAGTTTCTTCTTTAACTGTCTAGTGTTTCTTTTGCCAATATAAGCAAATTGAGATATATGACTTATTGTGACCCTTTTATTCACTAATATACTCTAGATAGCACTCCATATCATTACCTATAGACTGCTTTTTGTTTTTTACAACCGCATACCCTTCCATTGTATGGATATACATAGTTATTTAACTAGCTCCAGACCCCCACTGGGTTGTTTCCAAACGTTTGCTATTATACACAATGCTGCATGAATCACCTTGCAAAAATACCGGTTTGTCTGTAGATAAGATTTCTTGAAATGTAATTGCTGGATTGAAAATGAATATATAACTTTGATCAATATTGATAGTGTTTCAGAGGAGTTACACCATTTTGCATTCCCAGACGCAATGTGTGAGTGCCTGTTTTGAAACTTCTGAATTCTTGCCAGTTGGATAGTATTTTTTAATCTCCATATTTCTGAGGTTTATTAGACATAGGGTAAAATGCACAATCTCTAAACGTACAGCTTAATGGCGGCTTACGTATACACCTGTGTTAACTACCACTTAAATCAAGATATAGAACATCCATCACACCAAAGTTCCCTCATGCTCCTTCCCAGTAAATGTCCACCCTACCACCATCGACTCCACAGCTAGCCACTACCATGATTTCTTTCACCATAGGTTAGTTTCTTGTTCTTGAACTTCACATAAATTTAACTCTACTGGCTTCCTTCACACAGGAATTTCTTTTAAGTTTCATCCATGTTATGCATATAATACGGTGCTTTTTCTGTTGGTGCACAGTATTTTATAAATATCCCACAATTTGTCCATTCTCTTGTTTATGGATATTTGGATCATTTCTAGTTTAGCACTAATATGATAGAGCTGCCTTTGAACATTATACGTCTTTTTTTGGACCTATGTTCTCATTTTCCTTGAGTACACTCGAAAAAGTGGACTTACATGGTCAGAGGGGAGTTAATATGTTTAGCTTTATTAGAAACCAACAAATAATTTTTTAAAGAGGTTGAACCATGTTACATTTCTTCTGGCAGTGTATGCGAGGTGAGTTCCATTTGCTCTACATCCATCTGATGATGGTATTGTCAATCTATTTAATTTTAGCCACTTGGATGTGTAGTGATCTCACTGGAATTTTAATTTCCTTGATGAATAATGATGCTGAGCACCGCTGCACGTTTATTACTTATTTGGATATCTTCTTTTGTGAAATGCCTGTTCAAGTTTTTTGCCCTTATTTTTTATTAGGTTGCCTTTCTTAATGATTCACAGTTTTTCTGTTTTTAAAAATTCTGGATATGACTCCTTTGTCAGGTATGAGTATTATGAATATTTTGTCATTGTGGGGCTTGCGGTGATACAACTATGATGGAAGAGGAGGAAAGGAGTGTTTAAGAGTGCACGTGTATATAGGAAAGTTAAATTCTCACTCTTCTCTAGGAGGAAAATATAACATCTTACAAAATCAAGGAAAGTACCACCTCACACCCATTAAGTTGACTATCAATAAAACAGAAAATAACAAGTGTTGACAAGAATGTAGAGAAAATGGAACCCTTGTGCACTACTGTTGGAAATTTACAATGGTGCACCTGCTGTGGAAAACAGTATGGTAGCTCCTCAAAAAATTAAAAATATGATTACTATATGATCCAGCAATTCCACTTCTAAGTATATATCCAGAAAGGTGAAGAGGAATCAAAGAAATATCCGTACACCCATGTTCATAGCAGCAGCATTTGCAATAGCCAAAAGGTGGAACCAACTCAAGTGACCATTTACAGATGAACAGAGAAACAAAATGTGGTATATACATACTATGGAATATTATTCAGTCTCAAAAAGGAAGGTAGTTCTAATACATGCTACAACATGCATGAACCTGGAGGATATCAAGCTAAGTGAAATAAGCCAGTCACAAAAGGACAAATACAGTATAATTCCAATTATTTGAGGTACCTAGAGGAGTCAACCTCATAGAGGTAGAATGATGGTTGCCAGTGTTGGGAAAGGGAAGAATGGGGAGTTATTGTTTCATACAGAATTTCAGGTTTGCAAGATAACAGTTCTATGGAGGAATGGTGGTAACATGTTGAATGTACTTAATGCTACTGAACTGTAAACCCAACAATGGTTAAGACGGTAAATTTTATGTGTATTTTACCACAATTAAATTTTTTTAAAAAGAGATTGACAGCTGAGCTAACATCTGTTGCCAATCTTTTTTCTTCTTCTCCTCCCTAGTACATAGTTGTATATTTTAGCTGTAGGTCCTTCTGGTTGTGTTATGTGGGATGCCGCCTCAGCATGGCCTGATGAGTGGTGCCACGTCGGTGCCCAGTATCTGAACTGGCAAAACCGTGGGCTGCCAAAGCGGAGCATGTGAACTTAATCACTTGGCCACAAGGCTAGCCCCCATAATTAATTTTTTTTTGTTTTTAATCAAGAAAAGCAGTGTAAGCATGGTATTTAGAAGCATGGAGGCAAATAACAGAAGTAGCAGTGGTCAACTTCAAGGAATGGAAGTTAAGGGTGAGTAGTTGGGCAGGAGGAGCACAGTATTTTTCATTACATACCTTGTAGGACTATGAATTTTTAGCTAAGCACATGTATACTTTGGGAAAAGTAAAAGGATATATGCAAACTGAAACATGTTTAGAAAAGAGCAGGCAGGTCTATGATGGGTCTCAAAACCATGGCAGGAATAGCTAAAAGATTGGGCAACATTTGGTCTTTAGACTCCACTTATCTTTGAATTCATTTAAAAAAATCTATGTAGCTCATAAATATGTATAACTACTATATGCCAGGCTTTCTTGATATTAGACATTGAAGACAGCATGAACAACAGAAAAAGCCTCTGCTTTCCAGCTTACATCTCAATGGGAAGAATAAATACATGCGAATACATAGTATGTCAGACTGTGACATGGACTATGAAGAAAAGGCAAGGTGAATGTATGTGCAGAAAGGCAGGTGGTGTTTTTGTTTAAGTAGGGTGGCCAGAAAAGGCCTCAGTGATAAGATCATATTTGAGCAGAATGAAGACCTAAAGGAAGTGAAAGGATGTCTGAAAGCTTGTCATACAGAAAGAGATTAGATTTAGTCTATGACCTTAAGGAGTAACAAGAGGACCAGAGTTGAAGCAACCAGGAGACAAACAGTTAAATGGAGGGGCAATCTCAGCAAACAAGGATTTCCGTTTCATACAAGTGTAGGCTGGAAGACCCCCTTGGGAAGAATGCTGTCAAGAGAATTAAAGTGGCTGTACTAGGATGTGCATGGTGTAGTGAGCATACAGAAAAGGGGAAGTTAGCCCAAACTGGGTTCAGCAAAGGCTTACTGGAAGTAATGCATGAGTTAAATCTCAAAGGACAAGTAGATACTAGGCAGGAAAGAAGAAAGGTTATCCAAGAGGATGGATCAGCATAAACTGAAGTGAACGGTACTTGGGCAAGTCATTTAAACTTGTGCCTGTTTCTTATATAAGAAAGGGCTGAAAACAGGGGGGTTATATGTATACAGTAGGCACTCAAACAAATTAATCTATAATGCTAACAGTCCAACAAAAAGTTTTATATTGTTTTTTAAAGGTGGATTATGTAGTTTGGGCCTCAGACGATCAGTGTTATAACTAGGGTACAAAGGTGATAGGAAGAGGAACTGTCAGACAGGAAAAAGGTTATAAAGACAGAATGTGTAGTCCTGATGATTAATGAAGGGGAAGTCTAGGTAATTCCTAGATTGGATGACTCAACAGTGGCTATTGGTGTCATCATTTAAGGGAATTCAAAGAAAAGTGGACTTGGGAATAAAGTGGGGAGAGGCATCAGCTGTACATAGATAATTATCTGTAAATAGATTTACATAAAAGACTCAAATGGTTTAGATCAACCATTTGAATTCATGAAGATTAGGAGCAGTCTAAAAATTAAAAGGGAAAAGAGGAATGTCAGGGAAACCAGGTGAGGAGAATGTCTCAAGGCTGGGTGGCTAATGGTCCAGCTGTGGGAGATAAAGTTGAAATGTGTCTGTTTCTGCGTTTAGTTATACAGAGATCATTGGTGACCTTTGGTTAAGACACATTGTAGAGATCTGAGAAATGCTAGGGGAGTGAAAGCTTATGTTTCAATGAGTTTGCTATAGGTTTCCCCAACTTCCTTTTATTAGGATGAGGAAGATTTTTGAGCTTCCTAGCCACGAGTTTTCTGCTGTTTTTTAAATTAGGACTAGGTATTACATAATAGCAATTATTTACTCAGTAAACTGAGCAGTGGGTTTTTCTTTCAGTTAATGAGTAGATAATAGATTTCCTAATGTAGAACTATCCTTTCCTCCACATATAAAACTTTACATATTGTTTTAACATACGACTCATTAATTGCCTCAAGACTGGCTTTCTTCCACATTTCAGTAGTATGCAGCTAGTCAACTAAAGGCCCCGGGGGCAGCCTGGCCACAGGTCATTTGCAGAATGTAAAAACACAAGGAGCATGTATACTGACTGCCCCACCAATGCTGGATGCTGTTTAGTTCTTGGGATACGAGAGGTCTTTTCATTTACTGTTAAGGTGTGTGATTATGTCTATAAATCAATGTCTCAATTACCACGCTCTTTCAGACTAAAATTTACTTTTCTTCTTTTTCCTTTATTGACCTACAGTCATGTAAATCACTAAAGTAGATACCACTGATTATGATTGTATTATTGTACATTCATTAATAGACTGAAATAAAATTAGTATGTTCACATTAGTAAAGTTAGGGCACTATACTGCAAATAGGCTGTGTTAAGTTTAATAAAACAATTAACTATATAAAAGAACCCCATTTGAACTCAGTTTACAGAATTCTTGGCTGAACATTTGGCTTTTCATTTAAATGTTTCTAGTAACACACCCCCACAGCTTAAAAAATTGTGACCACTATGAACTCTTATCTATTTTAGGAATAAAAAGAAGAGAATTCAGCTGTGGCCATTTCCTCACTTTTCCCAACTGTGTGTTTGTAAAGAAACCTTATCAATATTTTAAAAGTATCAAGGGCTCACCCTCACCTTAACAAATAACTTTTGGCGAGATTTTTCGTGCTAAGTGTTAAATTTTCCAGGTCTCACTTTAACAAGCATCAGCTGAAGTGAGTACTAGGGTATATTCAAATAATCGTAATGCAAAGATACATCTGTAATGGGCCGGCCCTGTGGCCTAGTGGTTAAGTTTGGCGTGCTCTGCTTTGGTGGCCTGGGTCCGCAGGTTCAGATCCCAGGTGCAGAACCACACCACTAGTCAGCCATGCTGCAGTGGGAACCCACATCCAAAACAGAGGAAGATTGGCACAGATTTTAGCTCAGGGGTAATCTTCCTCAAGCAAAAAAAAGGCGGGGGGGGGGGGGGGGGGGCCAAAGACTGGCAACAGACATTAGCTCTGGGCAAATATTCCTCAGCAAAAAAACAAAAAACAATCTGTAAAGAGAAAATAATTTGAGGATTTTTTTTTCCATATACTTTTGGGTCTTTTATTACTAAATATAATACAAATACCTTTCCCAAAGCATTTTCTTCCTCTGAACTTCAAAAACAAGTAATTTCCCTTGATTTATTAAACTAAATTCTTACAGAATGATTAAGAATTGCAAATAGCCAAGAACTGGAGGTTGTACAGAATTACTTCAGGAATACACAAATATCTGGTTATTTGAATAAATTTAAAAAGCAAAGAGGGAGATACTTAATTTACTGCCACTCTTGGTGTTTTTTCAGCAAAACAAATCTTAAATCCCCAAAGCCAGATGAACTATTAAGCCTCATTAATGTGACGAACATCTAAAGACCACTATGCCTGAAGAGAGCAGAGGGGCTGAATTTGAAGTCTTAGGTCAGGAAGGAAAAACCGAGGCAGGCAAATAGGACTGTGGTGTACCCTGGGTGTAGGTACAATTTCCATTTTAGGGTCTTAGAGAATTGCAAGATTTACTTGAAATTTTGAAGAATGGCAATTGTTTAAGCTAGGAAATATAAGTCTTGATAGTAATAAATGTATAATTCTTTTTTTCCCATGAGTGTGGGAAATTCTCAAAACAGGGAATGTTTATGTGATGAAACTATATTTGTGCTCCCTAAATGCAATACCAGCAACTTGTGTACCCTGATTTCCCCTATTTTGTCTTTTCCTTTTCAGATAACCACATTTTAATATCAGCTTTGGTGATTGCTAGCACAGTAATTTTGACAGTTTTGGGAGCAATCATTTGGTTCCTGTACAAAAGAAATTTGGATGCTGGTTTCACCACAGTCTTTTCAACTGCAACCCAATCTCCTTATAACGATGACTGTGTTTTGGTAGTTGCAGAAGAAAATGAATATGCTGTTCAGTTTGACTAAAATTTTGGAAATCTCAGATTAAGACATCAAATACCTTGACAATGATTCTTGTGCAAGCTTTTAACATAAAACTTAATGAAAATTATAATTTATATGACATATTTCATTATTCTAGTAACATTATTCTCATGTAATCAGTGACAAAAACTAATCTTTAGGATTATTATAAAAACAAAGTATTAAAAAAAGGAATGATCTTAGATATAAATGAGTGGTTTTAACCACCTCTCCAAACGCAACTTTCACTTGAATGCAGGAAAGCTTAAAGGTCAATAGTGAAACAGATAAAAATAAAAACCCTGTCTACTTGTCTTACCTGCTCTATCTTCCCTCCCACTTAGTTGAACCACCTTGGTTTATAGTTGAGTTAAAAAAGAACAGATTCTACCTACCACTATAGTTTTAGCAAGCACTACTAGGTCTTCAGCAATTTCTAGGTCTTGCTCCTTTATTAATAAAATGTGGGGAATAAACCTGGCTTTTAAACAGATTCTGTACGTTTAGGTAGCAATCAAAGTGGTTACTCTGGCAGAGCAATAGCATTTTTAATATTAGTTAAGTTAGAGGTAATATTTAATATTACCTCTAATATTTTCACCTTCCTTTATGATTTAGATGTAGAAAATATTACAGATATTAACACTCCATATCCCACATAATTTTACAATTTCATTATTTTTAGAACACCATTCTGGATTACAAACAGTATTTAGTACGGATCACAAATGGTTAGAATTTTAGTAAGATTTTATAAAATTTTTCAAACAAAAAAATTTACAGCTATACAAGGAAGGTGTGGAGAAGGCTGGCAATAAGGGAACAAACATTTGTATCACAGTGCCCCTTTAAGAATTTTTCTCCTACCACCATACCTGTTCCTATAAAGGGAACCCATGCTCCCCAAGCATTGATGAACTTTGTTACTCAATGACATGAAAACTGTGTAAGCAAAAACTGCAGAAAAACACTATGTACTATTATAGTGATGATGCTCAAACTTTTCAGGACATGCATTGTACATTTTAAGACAAAGGTGAAAATAATCATTTTGGGGTTAAAAAATGAAAATGGAAGAAAGGTGAAACAAGAGTGGTTTTCTTTAGCATCCTTTACAGCTTAAAAACAATATGAGAAAAGATAATGTATAGACTTCACATAAAATTGTATTTACTATACTTAGAAACTTGAAAGCTCAAGGAAAGTAATCTCTGTCCCTAACCCACATCCCATCAATTATCTTATGGGGAATAATTTACTTATGGGGAAATATTCTCTCTCTCAAGCTTCAGCAATGGCAACAAAGTCCTAGCTTGTGCCATCTATTTCCATTGGCCACCATGAATCAAAAACATCCTCATCACAGCACTATTGTTAACGAGACAGGAATAACTACAAAGTGATGACAGAAGACTCTACAGTGTGGCTAATGTGGTATTAAAAGAGCAAATGTTACAATAGCTGTATGCTCTTTCAGAGTTTTAAATTTCTGAGATTTTATGTAGTGAC
This sequence comes from Equus quagga, assembly GCF_021613505.1. NCBI lineage: Eukaryota > Metazoa > Chordata > Mammalia > Perissodactyla > Equidae > Equus > Equus quagga. The sequence goes on along the minus strand of NC_060270.1, from coordinate 100,830,700 downwards.
TGACATGTCTACTTTATTATTGATAGGCTATTAATAATGCTAATAGTGACCATTAGACTGGAATTCCTTCCTGCTTTTCCTACTCAAATTCTACCAGTCCTTTAGGAACTTAGACTAATCTTATCTCCTTGTTAAAACTTTCTCTAATTGTCAGAAATCTCTACAATGTTCAATATTGTAGCTACTAGCCACATGTGACTATGTAAATAAGTTAAAATTAAATATAACTTAAAGTCCAGTTCTTCAACTGCAATAGCCATATTTCAAATGCTCAAACTACATGCAGTTAGTATCTACCATACAGGGCAACACAAATTATAGAACATTTCCATCATCATAGAAAGTTTTATTGGACAGTGCTGCTCTACAATTTCCCCTTCAACACAACTCCCATGTAACTAATTTTCTTCTGTTCATTTTGGTAACTTCTACCTAACGACAGCTCTTCCAAAATGGCCATTTTAAACTGACTTAATTTCATTTTTCAATAAACAAGTCCTTAAAGGCCCCTGGTAACGAAGTGTTAAATTTAATATTCTTTATATATCCAAACATTTGTAACAGGCCTTGTATCTATTTAGTGGTCAACAGATAACCGGATTATTCAAGTCTATATTTATTTTTAGTATTAATAATAACATAAGCATGCTTGTTTACATTCGAATGTATAAACTGCTTTCTTCAACATCTTGGTTCTAGCTAATGACGATATAACTCTTATGTTTGGCAGATATCTAGAGAGAATGACATTACTTTTAACACTTTTCTTAGGGATTTGCAGTTTTTGTAGTGAGTAATATATGGTCTCTTTATTTTTGTTTGGAGTTTAAAAGTGATAACCAATGAAAGACTTTTCTTATTCCCTCTGACTCTTCTAGTTCACATTTACAGGATATCAGATGTAATACAATACCAAAATACTAAGTGGTACTAAGAACTATGAGAATACTGTAAAGCTCAAGCCTTGTCTATCTCTGTCACTTAGCATTAAATGTAACAAAACTATAAATAAATGGTATGCACATCAATGGAATGTTTTCTACCAATAAAATTTTTTACATAAAAATGTTGTGGATTACCGCAGAAGACATTTAAGTTCTATTAAAAGCATAAATGGTTCAAATTCAAAGCATCCTAAAGGGCCCATAGAATAGATATCAATACTAGCATCCTTAAATTTTGTATTTTTGCTTTAAGTAAGGCAATGCAAAGATAACAGGCAAAAGTTGAGCAAATGTTTTAGAAATATTTAGATTTTCGTATGAAATTCTAATAAAATTCTTGGCTATAAGGTTTGAAATCTTCTTTGAGCACCAGTTTAAAAGGAAACATTTCAAACTATAAAGTAAATCAATCAGTATGCACTTTATTTCAAGCCAAGGTTTTACATTAAGACCAAGAAACTAAGTGTGGGCAAACTGCTGATTTACATTTGAGAAATTACATGGTTTCTACTTAGGTTCTGAAAAAATAGTTTGTTGCCATGACATCAAACTTTTTTAACCTGAAACCACCTGAAGGTGTTTTTAAGTGTATCCTAAGGGTGTTGACAGAGGAAATGTACAGTGCTATGGAAGTATATGCAACTCAGGACCAGAGTGTAGATCTATTCATGGTGCATAGGTAATGTTCATGTGTTTTCCAAAGGTAGTGAAAAATATCAAGTCATAAAATAAATGTTCAGAATTACCAAGGAACAGTTAAAAACGACCAAGATCCAAACAGGTTATTTATATCATATTTATCTATAAAGAAGTGACAACACTAAAAAATACATTGAAAACCAGTGTTTTAAACTTTGGACGTGGGATTTTAAAAACATTCCATAAACTTGAGATTGCAATAATGTTTTTTTTTAACCAAATAGCTTTTGACTGGCAATTATGATATAATTTATAGCTGTAATATTCCTAAAAGGAATATCTACATACTATGGCCTATCAAATATAATCTGCATTTTGCAAATCAATATAAAACTTCATCCATCATTTATACATTTTATACTTATATACTTTTGTTAAAATTAGATTTTATTGCTAAGTGAATTTAGAATTCAAATTAAATTTGGAAACCTAATATAATGCTCTTATAACCTTCTCTCCATCCTTTTTATTTTTTTAAACACTGGAAACAAATGATTATGAAAATGAGACTGCAACTTAAGGCATTTAAAAAGAAAAAATAATTAGGTGCCATTTGGCATTTTATTTCAAAAGCAAATTTTGTCCCACTTTTTTCACTAGCAAGAGACTATAACACAAACTTTTCACTAGCAAGAGACTATAACACAAACTTTTCCCATAAATATGACTACGTAATCAGAACACAAAAAAGGGTTGTTGGCATTGCTTAGATATTTAAAACAAGGGTAACACTTTCCCATTCACCTAAAAGAAAAATACTTTTGATTACCAGTTTATAAACGTCAGATTCACTGGCCATGTTAAAAGGTCCAGCAGTAGAATGTTAATTCAGCAACATTTGAGAATGAATATATATATACATGCATACATGTGTATACATATATTCATTTTATATATATTTATAGTCAACGTATTCAATAGGCATTCCCCCACAAAATTCGTTCATACTTAATTGCCAGTTTTAATAAACACTTGTTCACAGATCATCCATTTGTCTCTTATGAAGTTAGGCAATATCAAATGTTCTGTTATGGTCTCCATCTTCTTCGGAATCATCCTCTGAAGCTGTTGAAAGAAAACAGGATGATCAAGAATGATTTTAAGGGGGATGAGAATGGAAGCGTAAATATGAAGCCAGAACGGCAATGACTTGTGAAATAAAAATCCCAATTTAGTATACTGTTTGGTCAAAATGATAAGTTATCATGACAAGGTTAGGGTGGCTTGTGGGTGATGCCCATCCACAACGTCCCCACCCCCACATCTTTTTGTTGTTAGTTTTTTTTTAAAAAATGGAAATGTTTAAAAATGTGTTCAAGAATGTCTTCTAAGAAGTTTCTGAGATCAATTTGTGTTCATAGTAGCTAATGATATATACACTAGAGAAAAAGTGAACTTAAGGTAAGTCCTCTCACACACCTGAGTAGAATCTGGCTTATTACCGCTGCATGTTTGATGCATCCGATGAGAATGAAAAAAAATGTACATAGAATAATAGGTTATGGGTGTTCTTGCAATTTACATCAAAGCTATGTCTATACAATGCCAAGAAAAAGTTCTATTTAGTCAGTCAAAAAAGCTTTATATAGACACAGCCTAAGTTAAAATAACTGGATTTAGTAAAAACCCTTTGTTGAGATTATTCCTATGCTTTCACACTGTCAGAAACTTATCAATTTTGCAACATTTCTGACCTCAATTTATTTTAGAGTCATTAGTGGCTCAAGAGTTTAATATAAAATATCCTGGAATGTCTTTAGAAAGGACAAAATAAGTATAAAGCTATGTATTCTCTAACTGCTCTGTGTGGGAAGGAAAATGGAAGTTCACTAAAATAAACATCTATCTAGCATCTCCCATATTATCAAGGGCAGAAAGGTTAAATGTATACTCTTCTTGTATTAATACTGGACAACTGAAGAGCACCAAGCAAAGAGAATCAACGAGAAAATTATGCTACACGTATTATAGATGAAACTTGAGTCTCCATATTTCAGTCTATTTATCTTGCAGAAATCTTAAATCCATTTTAAATAAATGATATCAAGCATATACTTAGCTGATGAATGGGTAAATCCCACAGTTAAGTTTTATGCTCTATCATGGAGAAATATCAAACTAAAAAATAAAATAGCTTTTCAGAGAATTTCTCATGTTTTCTATTGGATTTTACTCAACAAGAGAAGAAAATTCAGTCAGAACCAATTTTCAGCATATATTAATACCCTGGTACTTAGGAGTTAACTTGTAGCACCCATTTCATCTTTCACTCTCAGTTGAGTTTGGGTATATTTCTCCTCCATATTTTTCCATTTCTCTCACATGTTGGAAGTTTAGGAAACAAATTCTAAATAAGAATGTTAGTTGTAAAAAAACAAGCAATCTGGGGAAAATGTACACTGAAACAAATTACTATCATCACATCTGACAAAGCATACATTATAATTTACAAAAAAAGGGAAGAGGTCTTTGTATTAGCCCACATAAGGGATATGAACTACAAGCATAAAGGGAAAAAAGATTTATAACAAATGAATTCCGACTTCATAGACCTTTATGAGTCCTTTTATAATACCATTTTCACACATACTAACTAAAATTGTGAGAATGCATTATCTGGTTGTATCTCTAATCTTTTAAAACTTAAAAACAGTACAGGCTTAATGACAAAGCCCCATGTCTTAGAATGTTCAAGGAATTAAAAGGTTCTTATGAGGACTAAGTCCTTCTCAAACCTTACTTTAAAGGATACTGAGCTATCTCTAAAGGTACAAATGTTATGCACACTACAGATAACACTCCAAGTATTTTGAAGATGAGTACAGAAGGTAATCAATATTTAAAAACACTTCAAAGAGTGTTCTGGAATAAGACCATAGGGAGCCAGTTGCTTTGGGTAAAAAAGTACAATAGGTAGGTAATCTTGGATTCCCAGGAACTCTTCCAGAGCCACCAATATCTGTGCCCACCTGGTATGAAGCCCCCTGGAGGCTGTAGGACTTTGAGAAGAGGTAGCTGTGCAGATGCCTGTAAAGATTTGGGCATTAAGTGCCTTCACATAAGAGCCCAGGCAGAAGTCCTAATGCTGGAACGTGATCTTAAGAGATTGGAGCTGCTGGCGGAGCTGGCTGCCTATTAAAGGTCTGTGAGGACCCAAACAAGGAGCAAAAACTAAACGAAACAAAAAAATCCATGGCTTCTGTTATGGACTCAGAATTAGGACTCTTTCATCTCTATTTTCCTAGACCTATATACAAACTAAGGGAAAACCTTTTACGATCTAACAAAGCTGAATAACAAGCAAAATTTTATATACACAAAAAATTAACAGATTAAGAAGTATGGTTTGATTAGTAAACAGGTCTTCTTTTTGATTAAAAGTGTTAAAATTAAGGTGATCAAAAATAAATTTTTACTTAAAAGAAAAATACTGGTGATTAAAATTACATCCTTAGGTATCCAAAATTAATATAATTTTTTAAAAATATGCTTTTAAAAACTAATAGTTGTCCAACCCATTTTTCCCAAATCAATTATTTCAGTATTATTAAACCTATAAATGGAGCTCTAATTTGATAGAAAGAGCATATACTTAGGTTTTGCTCTGTAAGTTTAATTTGCAAAAGTAAATTTAAGAAGTCTGGGGAGGGGAAATTCCACCTACTTTCGAGATCTTCCATATGTGCCTGAAGAGTTCTTGCAAGGTTAATAAACTAGAAACAATGCAGAAAGAAATACAGTAGTTTAAATGTTGCAAATGGATCTAAAGAGAGAATCAGTATAGGAGATTCATTTCTACTTAAAAAGTCAAACATCATTTTAGCCTTTAAATAGGGGTCTTTCTCCCCCACATTAAAAATCACAAGCTTAAGGATATTATCTTTTAAATGTCTTATATAATCATTATTAGTCATATAGAATTCATGTACAATCATGTAGAAACTGGGAGCAGATAGAATAAAATAATTTTATCCAATGGTATTCTGTCTTTTTGCATAAATATAACACTTTAAAAATTATGGAGAAAAAATTAACATATTTGCAATTTGGACCCAGATGAATTCAATTTTGGTGGTCAATTTAAAAAATAAAACGAAAACAAGAATCAATATTTTCCTGCTTCAGTTTGATATCTCTGGAAGTATTACATTTAATTTTGTACTTTTTAAACGATCAAAAAATGACTTCCACTTTAGTATTAACTTGTCTATACCTTTTAAACGGCAGGAATTCAAAAGATCTTATTATATGCTTTATATAGTTTATTCATTCTGAAGAGATACGTCACCCTTTTAGAAATCATTTTATGGCATTAACTAAATTTAAGTACTCTGATTTCTAAAGTACTTAGAAGGGAGCTTTGCTCAAATTCTGAACGCTCTTGATATTCTCTTTTCTCTCAATGATATAATCTCTCAATTGGCTCACAGGAATAATGTCCACATGATTACAGAAAAACATTTTACCAATTTAGAAGCAGTATTATATATACTGAATTGGTTATTTGATAATTTGCAAAATAAAATAGAAAAATTACACCTTATCATAAACTACTAAATTTTTATCACCAAAGTCAACATTTATATAAAAAATAGTTTGAAGGATATGTTTATGAACACATTTCAAAATATGAAGTGTTCAGAACTCTAGAGTGATGAGATGTAGACCCTAGCCCCTGCTACACAAAATGGGCAAGGCAGCAAAGTATAAATTTCCTCTGGTATACTGAGGCAAACGGGATCATTTACTTATAAATACAATAAACAGCTAGCCTAAGTGTTAAGATAATCGTGTACAGAGTAAACACCAAATAGCCCAAGTCTTAAGTAGTTTATAACATGAACACTTAAAAATTAGTACACTGGTAATCTTTTCATGACAGCAACAAATAAACTGAAGTTAATTTCCTAAACTCTTTTGGTTTTTGGAGTGCAATTTCAGGTTTCTAAGTTATAACACCAAGTTTTTGTTTTTTTTTTTAATTAAGAAGAGCATTTTTCCCTTTGTGTTTCTAATTCTGTCCCTGTTTTTCACTGAAATATATTCCAATTACCTTCAAGAGCTAGAAAATTACTTCTTTTTCTAAAACAGCTTTATGAGAAAATTAGGCTGCTTGATATAGAAGGAAGACAGTAATTTCTATGAAATCTATATCATCTTTATTTTTAAGAAACATTTTAATACAAGAACTCCCCAAAGGAAAGAGAATGTGAACACAGAAAACAATCTGCTTTCCAAAGCAAACACTTGCTGCATCACACCCTCCCTTCTCCCCGACTCCAATATTACTTACTCGGACACGTGTGCTTGGTTCATTTGTATTTCCCATCATATCAGAAAAGCTTTGTTCGCACAAGTGCAGTAACACAACTAGGTAGAGACCAGAGCTGATAAACTCATACTCAGCCTTCAATAGGGAAGCAAACAAGAGAAAAAGAAGAATAGGGAGAATGAAAAATTAGTAGACTTGAGACTGATATTCATAGTACACTGATTAAACTACAGGAAATGTATTCATATCCAGTTCCTAGGAAGAGATATGGTGCTATCTACTAAAACAAGATATAAAAAGGCTCCCCTTCATATTTCATAAAATTTCACTAATGCCATATAGAGTTGAAATAGGTGTGTAAATATCTTCTTTATTCTCATATAGTCTTCCTTTATGCAAT